>NC_135238.1:194334001-194635162 GCF_051348905.1 Ranitomeya variabilis
ATCTTTCACCATTCATAATGTCTTCCATCGGTCATTGTTGTGGAGGTACGAGGTACCGGTTGTTCCTTCTGTTGAGCCTCCTGCTCCTGTGCTGGTGGAGGGTGAATTGGAGTATGTTGTGGAGAAGATTTTGGACTCTCGCATTTCCAGACGGAGACTTCAGTATTTGGTTAAATGGAAGGGATACGGTCAGGAGGATAATTCTTGGGTGACTGCCTCTGATGTTCATGCTTTGGATTTGGTTTGCGCCTTTCATAGGGCGCATCCAGATCGCCCTGGTGGTTCTCATGAGGGTTTGGTGCCCCCTCCTTAAGGGGGGGGTACTGTTGTGAATTCTGTTTTTGGGCTCCCTCTGGTGGTTACTGGTGGTACTGGTTGACTGGTGTCTTGTTTTTTCCAGTGCACCTGTTTCCATTAGGAAATTAGGAGTCTCCTATTTAGTCTGGCTTCCCAGTCATTATAGAGCCGGCAATCAATGTTATCAGAGCACCTTGTTGCTTGCTTCCTGCTCCAAGTCTGCAAGTCAGCTAAGTTGAATCTTTGGCTTTTGTGTTTGTTTTGTCCAGCATGCATTTTCATATCTCGTGCGGCTGGAAGCTCTAGTGATCTGGAATTGCTACTCCGGTGTCATGAGTTGACAACGGAGTTAAGGTAATTCCAGGATGGCTGTTCAGGGTTTTGAGGTGACCGCGAAGTCCTCTTTGGTATATTCCGCTATCTAGTCAGAGGGCCTCGCTTTGCTGAATCTATATTCATACTGCGTTTGTGTTTTCCTCTTACCTAACCGTTATTATATGTGGGGGCTACTATAACCTTTGGGGTTTCCCTGGAGGCAAGTCAGGTCTGTGTATTCCTCTATTAGGGGTAGTTAGTTCTCCGGCTGGCGCGAGGTGTCTAGAGACAACGTAGGCACACCCCCTGGCTATTTTTAGTTGCGTGTTAGGTTCAGTATCGCGGTTACCTAAGATACCATCCTTCCTAGAGCTTGTCCGTTTTTTGCCTAAGTCCCTGCCATTGGGAATCATGACATGATCCTCTATGTCGATGGCTCCAGATTTGCAGATGATGAAGGAAGATTCCACACGGGATGTGCAGTGACCAACAATCAAGAGATCCTGTGGTCCAGAAGTCTGCTGCCCAGTCTGTCAGCCCAGGAAGCAGAACTGATAGCGCTGATGAAGGCCTACCAGATGGCAGAAGACAAGACTGAGAAAATGTATACCGATTTGAGGTACTCGCATGGCATAGCACACGACTTCGGACCCATCTGGGCTTCAAGGGACTTCATCACAACAAGCGGAACAACCGTGAAGCATCATGGAGCCATTAAAGACCTGCTGAACGCACTTCAACTTCCAAAAGTGGTGGCAGTACTAAAAGTCAAAGCGCATGGAAAACTAAACACAGTAGAGGCACGAGGCAACAACATGGCAGATATGGCAGCCAAAGAAGGAGTCAAGGGAAGACAATATGGAAAAGTGGAAGAGGTCGTAGAGCCGGACGGCTACTACATGACGACTGAAGACAAGAAACCTGACCAAATGACATCCTGTGATCTGCTCAAAAGGCTGCAGGAGCAAGCCCCAAAGGACAAGAAGGAATGCTGGAGGCAGAAGAGAGCAACACATGAAGAAGGAAGGGTATACTCAATGGACTACAAACCCTGTTTACCTCCGAAGCATGTACCCTATCGTGGTCCAGTGGGCACATGGGCCCACACACAGATTAAAGACACAGATGAATGATCTGATTGGTGCTTACTGGTTTGCTTCCAGGGATCCCCAACCTAACAGCCAAGTTCACTAGCAGCCGTCTGACCTGCGGCAAATGCAACCCTGGAAGAATGGAAAAAGTTCCCACACGTCGTCTTGCCAGACCACTGTACCCCTTCCAGAGGATCCAGATAGACCACATCCAGATGCTGCCAAGTGGGGGTTTTGAATATGCCCTTGTGGTCGTGGACGTGTTCTCAGGATGGCCAGAAGCTTTCCCAGTGAGGAACCAGTCAGCAGAGACTACTGCAAAGAAGCTGCTCTCAGAGACGAGATGGGCAGCTATGGGGTCCCAGAAGTGATAGAAAGTGACCAGGGACCCACATTCACAGCAAATCTCACACGAGAGATCTGGTCAGCAGTAGGGTCAGACTTAGGCCTACACACTCCCAATCACACTACTCAGTGTTAGGCACACTCCCAGTGGCCCAGAAAAGCTGTCACCATATGAAATTTTGTTTGGGCCTAGTCCCAGGTTAGGGTTATCCTTTCCCTCAGCAGCTGATTATGCAATATGATACTTTGTCTGCTTATGTAATTGAACTCACCAAGAAACTTGCTAACATCCATTCTCGAGTTTTTTCTTCATTGCCAGATCCAGATACAGTGTCCGGTACGCACTCCTTGAAGCCAGGAGACTGGGAGTTGGTGAAAAAAGTTTGTAAGGAGAACACCACTCGATCCCAGACTTGATGGTCCTGTTCAAGTGCTGCTGATGACACCAAACTCTGTGAAACTGGAGGGAAGACCCACTTGGATCCACTCATCGCATTGCAAGAAAGCTCCCCTACCAGAAGATGACATCCAAGCCAGAATGATGTTGTGGCCTGACCGAATAGATGACCTACCTCATAAAGACTACACATCGCTCACTACACATGCTATTGACTAAGAGACTGATAGCAACGAACCCCCATTAGGGACAGATCTCCTGACTGCCCATTTGCGAAAAGTCTGTACGGAGTGGGGCGCAGGCGTTAGGCTTGTGTCAGTTCGCCGACAGCACAAAAGAGTTGCAGCGCTTTGGGACAGGAGGCTAGGATTAGGGCAAGTGATATCTAAGGGGGGCTTGTGATAGAAATATATATATCATGTAGATCTCACTTGCATGTATACTCCTCTATAATCATATATACTCATATACTCACAGCTAATATATACATTATAATCAATGGTTTAAAATGGCTGACATGAACTGATGTAAGCCAGACAGATTGTATGGGGTTTTCCATCCCAAAAGCGGAACTTGGGCCAGATGTCCTGAAATATCATAAAAACTATGTATGTACAATAAAGTATCAGTATTGATGGAATGTTATTGACACAATAATGTTGTGCAGTCTCATTCTTGATGAGCGCTCAAAATACTCAGTCTAACTGGGAGCGGCCGCAGCACACACAGGGATAAATTTATCCAACCCAAATTTCCATAACAATTTCACGTTATACCATGAAATGAATTTGTCAGACATCCAAAACTAAGAAGTTTATCTGGAATCATACGATCCAACAGCAATTTTACAAGGGCAATTCTGGAAATTATTGCCTCCCCAAGATTTATAAAAACATTTTCACCACCTCTGTAATCCATCATAACTGGAATTCAGTCTGGCTCTAAGGTCACAGCTGTAAGAAATGCTGTCAGTTTCACGCCATTTTTACAGGTGCACCAAAAATCATACAAAAACAAAACCAAAATGGATTTTGATGGGAAATATGTTAAGGTACATCCTTTCCAGGGTAATGACTTGTATATAAGGCAAAATAATTAACCCCAGACCAAAGTGTTCTTCCACCACTTGGGCGATGTTCACACGCAGTGCTTTTGATGCGTTTCTCAACTTTTACATTGCTTTCAACCAATACAATGCATTCACTGGGAAATGTCATTGTAACATTTAACAACCCTAGCTGGCCATGTGGTGTGACACATAAGGAGACACATCTTATCTCAGTCTTAAAGTCTCAAAGCCTTTTTTTAGAGGGGCATCAGGCAGCATTAATATTCTTAAAGGGCCATTATTAAACAGTGGGTCTCCTATGCTGTTATTGCCTATGAAGTGGCTGGGCTGCCAACAATTACAACGCACACCAATACACCTTTCACGAGATGTACAGGAGGGCTTTCTGACAAAATGTTGCATTGAATGCAAGGCCTGCCCTGCTATCAAGTTATATGCACCCCAATAAGCCTTTGAACCCAGGTACTGGATGGCCACAGGAAAACCCACTTCACATTCTTCAGTTGGTCCTGCCTTACTGCTTCCTTATGCATTGAATGCAAGGGCCGCCTTGAACCAAATTTGCACGCATCCCAATCCCCCTTGGAAGAAAAATGGAGGAGGGCCTCATTAAAAAAAATTGGTCCCATTACAAAGGAGCGGGTTTCCTAGACTCTTAATGCCGATACACTAAAGGTACCTTCACACGAAGCGACGCTGCAGCGATAGCGACAACGATGCCGATCGCTGCAGCGTCGCTGTTTGATCGCTGGGGAGCTGTCACACAGACCGCTCTCCAGCGACCAACGATGCCGAGGTCCCCGGGTAACCAGGGTAAACATCGGGTTGCTAAGCGCAGGGCCGCGCTTAGTAACCCGATGTTTACCCTGGTTACCAGCGTAAAAGTAAAAAAAACAAACAGTACATGCTCACCTGCGCGTCCCCCAGCGTCTGCTTCCTGACACTGACTGAGCTCCGGCCCTAACAGCACAGCGGTGACGTCACCGCTGTGCTTTCACTTTCACTTTAGGGCCGGAGCTCAGTCAGTGCAGGAAGCAGACGCTGGGGGACGCGCAGGTGAGCATGTACTGTTTGTTTTTTTTACTTTTACGCTGGTAACCAGGGTAAACATCGGGTTACTAAGCGCGGCCCTGCGCTTGGTAACCCGATGTTTACCCTGGTTACCAGTGTAAAATATCGCTGGTATCGTTGCTTTTGCTTTCAAACACAACGATACACGGCGATCGGACGACCAAATAAAGTTCTGGACTTTATTCAGCGACCAGCGACATCACAGCAGGATCCTGATCGCTGCTGCGTGTCAAACGAAACGATATCGCTAGCGAGGACGCTGCAACGTCACGGATCGCTAGCGATATCGTTACAAAGTCGTTTTGTGTGAAGGTACCTTAAGTGTATGGGTTGACAAACATTTCCCCATGGGGGATACATTTAAAAAAAAAATATTTAATTGGGATCACAGACACCCTTGCCAAAAAATTGACTGTAGCAGCACGGAACACGTGAACCCTGGTGATCTAGTGGTGGAAAATGATGAGAGGTGGAGGAAAGCTTCATTAAAAACTAAGGCCCAATGATAAGGTCTACTAGGCTTGTAACGACCATACACGAAGTGCATGGACTGAGAAACATTTCACCATGGGAGGTGTTGTGAATTCTGCTTTTGGGTTCCCTCCGGTGGTAGTAGGTGGTAATGCAGTGGTCCCTGGGTTGCAGTCCTGGTCAGGTGTGTCTGCTGATTGCAGTTCTGACTGGGGTATTTAGGTGTGCAGGATTCATTAGTCCTTGCCAGTTGTCAATTGTTGTTGGGAGGTGTTGGACTTCTGCCTGGCTCCTCCTGCCTTTCTGCCAAATCAGCAAAGATAAGTGTCTGGTTTTGTTTCTGTGGCACACATGCTGTGTGCTTCATAATTCAGTGCTATTCTTTTGTGTTTTTTTGTCCAACTTAGATTGTGTCAGTATTTTCTCAGTCTTGTTGGATTCCCTGGGGTTGGAGATATTCTTTCCACGTCTTTAGTTAGATTGTGGAACTTTTTGTATTATCTGCGGTGGATATTTTTGGAAGGGTTTTATTACTGACCGCCTAGTATTCTGTCCTATCCTTTCCTATTTAGCTAGAGTGGCCTCTTTTGCTAAATCCTGTTTCCTACCTGCGTGTGTCTTTTCTTCTCCTACTCACAGTCATTATTTGTGGGGGGCTGCCTATCCTTTGGGGTTCTGCTCTGAGGCAAGGTAGTATTCCTATTTCCATCTATAGGGTATTTAGTCCTCCGGCTGTGTCGAGGTGTCTAGGGTTTGTTAGGCACACCCCACGGGTACTTCTAGTTGCGGTGTTAGTTCAGCATTTTCGGTCAGTACAGTTTCTACCTACTCCAGAGAAAGTTTCATGCGGCTCCAAGGTCACTGGATCATAACAGTACAACTGGCCGATAATGAGTTAAATGCATCTCAGAAGAAGGGAAGAAAGGTGTTGAGCCATTTTTTTTTCTGCAGTCTGCTTTGTCTTTTCTTCCCTCTTTATCTATGGGTGGCTGAGGAGTCTTGTGCTAGCATGGATGTTCAGGGATTAGTTTCTCGTGTAGACCAGCTTGCTGCTAGGGTACAGGGTATTTCTGATTATATTGTTCAGACTCCAGTTTTAGAGCCGAAGATTCCTACTCCTGATTTGTTTTTTGGTGACAGGTCCAAATTTTTGAGTTTTAAAAACCATTGTAAACAGTTTTTTGCTCTGAGACCTCAATCCTCTGGTGATATATATATATATAGTTTTTTTTACTCTTTTGAAGGTCTTTATTCTGTTTTTTTCATATTTTTAAGTTTTCCAAAGTTATCCTTTCTGTCTCTATGTTTTTGTTTTTTTTTGTTTTTTTTTTAAAGTTTTTTTTTTTGTATCAAAATTTTGAGTTTTTGGTTGTGAACTACGTTTTTGACGGTTTTATCGTTTTGGTCTTTTTTTTGTAGTTTTTATATACTCATTTTTAGAAGTTTTTTGGTGTTGTTTTCTTTTTCCTTTTTGTGTGTTTTTCATTTTTTGTTCTTGCCATGGGGAATAAAGTAGCCAAGCAACAGGAGAGTCTTTTTATTTCCTGATGAGCAAACAGCCCCCTAGATAGTGGCAGAATTTTGGAAGGTATAAAGTATGTAGGCAACCCCCAGACGTATCAGGCAGCAGACAGCTCAGCCCTGGGTGCAGAGGGGGGAGTACTGACATCATCTTCTAATCATCATCTACATCTGCTGATAATGTATAATTTCAGCACTGGTCAGAGCTGCCTAAGTTCACACCAACACAGATCATGCTTAATAAGCCTAATCCATCATAACTTCAGCAAGGGGGGAGACATCCTCACATATAAAGGCAACTTCTAAGTCCAATATCAGCCAGTGTATGACCCCAGTACATGCTGTCACAACTATTCCTCTGATGAAGATGAAGTGGGAACATCATACATGCTGTTCAGTACTAGGAAAAGAAACCCACAGGCACCAAGAATGCAGGGGCAGATAGAGGCACCACCATTACACTATGTGCACTGCATTTCAAGTCAGGTGACAATCCTCCAGACCCAGGGATGCATCCCATGCCATTTTACTGAAGAATGTAGCAGAACCAGCGAACATATGCAGCCAGCTGGAATGATCTCTGGGCCATAAATGGAAATAGAAGCAGGCGATGCACTCTGGCCAATCATGAAGGAACAATTCAAACTTCCAGCAGAATTAGATGTACACGCTTGGGAGTCAGTGCCACAGCTAATTGAACAGCTCAGAGAGTGGGCCGAGGGCAGATTGGCAGGATAAGCCCTCAGCTTACAGGACATGAGCCAAGAAAAGACAAGAGTCTGTAAAGAAGTTTCATGGCAGAGTAATGGAAGTATTCCAAGACTTGGGCTTCACCATTCATGACCAGATACACAGGCAAATGTTGGTACAGGCCTTTGTGCATGGACTGAGACAACCAATTAGGAAACCACTGATAGTGGCTAGGCCTGAGAACAGGTCAATAGCAGTGGACTGACCCAGCAAAATGTTTTATGTGCACCTAGGAGACTGTATATTGCCGATTGTCACCAAAACTGCCGCCATTATAGCACCACAAAGAGCGCAAAGAAGGAAACAGGTGCCATGCTGCTGAGAACGTCAGAAGGGGAGCCAGAGGTGAAGACACTGCAAAGTGCTGATCGACACACCGGAAGAACCGCTGCAGACTCCGGAGACGAGACACCGACCTCAATAAGGTTAGCAAAGGGGAGAAGCTATGTCAGAGCAGGGGGAAGAAGTGATGGCAGATGCAGCCACAGGCCCTGTAATGCCCCAAGACCTTGGGTTGGATGCAGCCGCCAGTCTCATGGCACCCCCGGGCCTCGCCACGGATGCACCTGCAGGCCCCATCTTACCACCGCAGCTTCAATCAGCTGGCCGGACCCCGCCGCTGCTATAGTGCCCATCATGCTGTTGTCCACAGTAGCCAAAGGGATTCATTCCCAACCAGGGGTGCAGAAGACAGCACCTCTCATGGTGACCACTGACCTAGAAGCGCAACCACCCTACGAAGACAAAAGTGTCAAGTGTTACAACTGTGGCGAGTTTGGCCATTTCCAGAACCAGTGCAAAGCACCCACGCCCCCGAAGAGACTGGACCCATGCAACCCAAGAGTTGGTCCAGAGAAACAGGTCAAGGAAGAAGTGCAGAAAGAAGTGAAGTACCCTGTCCATAGGACAGAGGCAAGCAAGCCACGTCTGCAAGACACTATGCTCCTGACATGTAAAACTTCATCTGCAGGACCAATACCTCAAATTACCCTTAAAGTGGATGGCATTGTCAGATCCAACGTGGTGCAGCCAGAAGTGTGATGACACCTGTGGAACTCACTGATCCCACCTGCCTATCAGAATCCTCTGTGCCTCGCATGGGCATTGATGGTCAAGTCAGACATTCTCAGCTTACAAAGTCACTGAGCATGTGCACTCAGCCAGGACACTCTATCTTGTCCCAGTTTGTGGTGTCAAAGACCTTCCACTCAACCTGCTGGGAGCGAACCTATTGCAGAAGCTGAAGGCAACCACAGTGTTCCAGGAAAATGGGTCCGTGACACTTTCTTCATCTCTGACCCAAGAAGAGTCATGCTGGCGGCCCTACAAGAACATTAAACAACCAATGAGGCCTACCCAAGGAGGTACTGGACATAGTACCAGAAAGTCTATGGTCTAAGGGACCCCAGGACGTGAGAAAACCTCAAGTTGCCCCAGTACGGGTGTCCCTCAAGCCATGTACCCCGTACCCTTGTAAGGCCCAGGCCAGGCCTAGAGTCAAGCTGCCTCTGACCAACTGAAGGTCTGCCTGGAAATAGGAATCATTGTTCCTTGCTAGTGTTGAGCGATACCGTCCGATACTTGAAAGTATCGGTATCGGAAAGTATCGGCCGATACCGGCAAAGTATCAGATCTAATCCGATACCGATACCCGATACCAATACAAGTCAATGGGACTCAAGTATCGGACGGTATCCCTGATGGTTCCCAGGGTCTGAAGGAGAGGAAACTCTCCTTCAGGCCCTGGGATCCATATTAATGTGTAAAAGAAAGAATTAAAATAAAAAATATTGCTATACTCACCTCTCCGACACAGCCTGGACCCAACCGAGGGAACCGGCAGCGTTCTTTGCTTAAAATGCGCGCATTTACTTCCTTCCATGACGTCACGGCTTGTGATTGGTCGCGTGCCGCCCATGTGGCCGCGACGCGACCAATCACAGCAAGCCGTGACGTAATTTTCAGGTCCTGAATGCCTAATTCTAGGCATTCAGGATTTTAAAATTACGTTCTGCCTTGTGATTGGTCGCGTCGCGGTCACATGGGCGACGTGACCAATCACGTGACCAAAGGTGCTACAGGCCTTCTTTGGTCTAGTTTCGTATTGCAGAGTCTGGATCCCTGATGCCTCAGTCCTAATGCAGCCTCTGTGTGAATACGTCAGCGTGACCCCGTTCCTGACCCCTATCTGACTACGAGAAGCCATTCCGTCTCTACTTGATGAGAAAAGAAGGCCTTGCTACTGGAGTCCTGACGTAGCTTCAGGGGGGAAAGCAGAGACTTTTGGACTACTTTTCAGCTCGCCTGGATCCAGTTGCAAGGGGAGCCTCTTCCTCCCGCATGAGAGCAGCAGTTGCAGCACACGCCCTCCTGGACAGGACTACTGACATAATTGGAAAAACCATTGGAAATCCTGGCTCCGCATGACATCTCAGTAATCCTCAACCAAACCCAGCCAAAACATCTCTCCACCGCCAGGCATCTTCGCCTCCAGTGCTCTCTACTCCTGCCCGACAATGTCACCATCTCCAAATGCACAGTCCTCAACCCGTCCACTCTACTCCCACTCCCAAGGGGGGATACAGATATGGACCCTCAGATAAAAAGTCTGCATGGGATCTGGATTTGCTCCTGACGGATGACCATGATTGCTTCAGCATCATGCAACAGGAAACAGCAGGACTACCCAAGGTGGCAGAAGAGCCACTGACCAACCCAGAGTTGATCCTCTATGTCGATGGCTCCAGATTTGCAGATGATGAAGGAAGATTCCACACGGGATGTGCAGTGACCAACGATCAAGAGATCCTGTGGTCCAGAAGTCTGCTGCCCAGTCTGTCAGCCCAGGAAGCAGAACTGATAGCGCTGATGAAGGCCTACCAGATGGCAGAAGACAAGACTGAGAAAATGTATACCGATTTGAGGTACTCGCATGGCATAGCACACGACTTCGGACCCATCTGGGCTTCAAGGGACTTCATCACAACAAGCGGAACAACCGTGAAGCATCATGGAGCCATTAAAGACCTGCTGAACGCACTTCAACTTCCAAAAGTGGTGGCAGTACTAAAAGTCAAAGCGCATGGAAAACTAAACACAGTAGAGGCACGAGGCAACAACATGGCAGATATGGCAGCCAAAGAAGGAGTCAAGGGAAGACAATATGGAAAAGTGGAAGAGGTCGTAGAGCCGGACGGCTACTACATGACGACTGAAGACAAGAAACCTGACCAAATGACATCCTGTGATCTGCTCAAAAGGCTGCAGGAGCAAGCCCCAAAGGACAAGAAGGAATGCTGGAGGCAGAAGAGAGCAACACATGAAGAAGGAAGGGTATACTCAATGGACTACAAACCCTGTTTACCTCCGAAGCATGTACCCTATCGTGGTCCAGTGGGCACATGGGCCCACACACAGATTAAAGACACAGATGAATGATCTGATTGGTGCTTACTGGTTTGCTTCCAGGGATCCCCAACCTAACAGCCAAGTTCACTAGCAGCCGTCTGACCTGCAGCAAATGCAACCCTGGAAGAATGGTAAAAGTTCCCACACGTCGTCTTGCCAGACCACTGTACCCCTTCCAGAGGATCCAGATAGACCACATCCAGATGCTGCCAAGTGGGGGTTTTGAATATGCCCTTGTGGTCGTGGACGTGTTCTCAGGATGGCCAGAAGCTTTCCCAGTGAGGAACCAGTCAGCAGAGACTACTGCAAAGAAGCTGCTCTCAGAGACGAGATGGGCAGCTGTTGTGAATTTGCTTTTTGCTCCCTCTAGTGGTTACTAGTTTTTTGACTCTGGTTTTTCTGTCATTCCTTTTATCCGCACCTGGGTCGTTAGTTAGGGGTGTTGCTATATAAGCTCCCTGGACCTTCAGTTCAATGCCTGGCAACGTAGTTATCAGAGCTAGTCTGCTGTGCTCTTGTCTACTGATCCTGGTTCCAGTTATATCAGCTAAGTCTGCCTTTTGCTTTTTGCTATTTGTTTTGGTTTTGTATTTTTGTCCAGCTTGTTCCAAATCTATATACTGACCTTTGCTGGAAGCTCTAGGGGGCTGGTGTTCTCCCCCCGGACCGTTAGACGGTTCGGGGGTTCTTGAATTTCCAGTGTGGATTTTGATATGGTTTTTGTTGACCATATAAGTTACCTTTCTTTATTCTGCTATCAGTAAGCGGGCCTCTCTGTGCTTAACCTGGTTCATTTCTGTGTTTGTCATTTCCTCTTACCTCACCGTCATTATTTGTGGGGGGCTTCTATCCAGCTTTGGGGTCCCCTTCTCTGGAGGCAAGAAAGGTCTTTGTTTTCCTCTACTAGGGGTAGCTAGATTCTCCGGCTGGCGCGTGTCATCTAGAATCAACGTAGGAATAATCCCCGGCTACTTCTAGTGTTGGCGTTAGGAGTAGATATATGGTCAACCCAGTTACCACTGCCCTATGAGCTGGATTTTTGTATTCTGCAGACTTCCACGTTCCTCTGAGACCCTCGCCATTGGGGTCATAACAGGCAGCTATGGGGTCCCAGAAGTGATAGAAAGTGACCAGGGACCCACATTCACAGCAAATCTCACACGAGAGATCTGGTCAGCAGTAGGGTCAGACTTAGGCCTACACACTCCCAATCACACTACTCAGTGTTAGGCACACTCCCAGTGGCTCAGAAAAGCTGTCACCATATGAAATTTTGTTTGGGCCTAGTCCCAGGTTAGGGTTATCCTTTCCCTCAGCAGCTGATTATGCAATATGATACTTTGTCTGCTTATGTAATTGAACTCACCAAGAATCTTGCTAACATCCATTCTCGAGTTTTTTCTTCATTGCCAGATCCAGATACAGTGTCCAGTACGCACTCCTTGAAGCCAGGAGACTGGGAGTTGGTGAAAAAAGTTTGTAAGGAGAACACCACTCGATCCCAGACTTGATGGTCCTGTTCAAGTGCTGCTGATGACACCAAACTCTGTGAAACTGGAGGGAAGACCCACTTGGATCCACTCATCGCATTGCAAGAAAGCTCCCCTACCAGAAGATGACATCCAAGCCAGAATGATGTTGTGGCCTGACCGAATAGATGACCTACCTGATAAAGACTACACATCGCTCACTACACATGCTATTGACTAAGAGACTGATAGCAACGAACCCCCTTTAGGGACAGATCTCCTGACTGCCCATTTGCGAAAAGTCTGTACGGAGTGGGGCGCAGGCGTTAGGCTTGTGTCAGTTCGCCGACAGCACAAAAGAGTTGCAGCGCTTTGGGACAGGAGGCTAGGATTAGGGCAAGTGATATCTAAGGGGGGCTTGTGATAGAAATATATATATCATGTAGATCTCACTTGCATGTATACTCCTCTATAATCATATATACTCATATACTCACAGCTAATATATACATTATAATCAATGGTTTAAAATGGCTGACATGAACTGATGTAAGCCAGACAGATTGTATGGGGTTTTCCATCCCAAAAGCGGAACTTGGGCCAGATGTCCTGAAATATCATAAAAACTATGTATGTACAATAAAGTATCAGTATTGATGGAATGTTATTGACACAATAATGTTGTGCAGTCTCATTCTTGATGAGCGCTCAAAATACTCAGTCTAACTGGGAGCGGCCGCAGCACACACAGGGATAAATTTATCCAACCCAAATTTCCATAACAATTTCACGTTATACCATGAAATGAATTTGTCAGACATCCAAAACTAAGAAGTTTATCTGGAATCATACGATCCAACAGCAATTTTACAAGGGCAATTCTGGAAATTATTGCCTCCCCAAGATTTATAAAAACATTTTCACCACCTCTGTAATCCATCATAACTGGAATTCAGTCTGGCTCTAAGGTCACAGCTGTAAGAAATGCTGTCAGTTTCACGCCATTTTTACAGGTGCACCAAAAATCATACAAAAACAAAACCAAAATGGATTTTGATGGGAAATATGTTAAGGTACATCCTTTCCAGGGTAATGACTTGTATATAAGGCAAAATAATTAACCCCAGACCAAAGTGTTCTTCCACCACTTGGGCGATGTTCACACGCAGTGCTTTTGATGCGTTTCTCAACTTTTACATTGCTTTCAACCAATACAATGCATTCACTGGGAAATGTCATTGTAACATTTAACAACCCTAGCTGGCCATGTGGTGTGACACATAAGGAGACACATCTTATCTCAGTCTTAAAGTCTCAAAGCCTTTTTTTAGAGGGGCATCAGGCAGCATTAATATTCTTAAAGGGCCATTATTAAACAGTGGGTCTCCTATGCTGTTATTGCCTATGAAGTGGCTGGGCTGCCAACAATTACAACGCACCCCAATACACCTTTCACGAGATGTACAGGAGGGCTTTCTGAAAAAATGTTGCATTGAATGCAAGGCCTGCCCTGCTATCAAGTTATATGCACCCCAATAAGCCTTTGAACCCAGGTACTGGATGGCCACAGGAAAACCCACTTCACATTCTTCAGTTGGTCCTGCCATACTGCTTCCTTATGCATTGAATGCAAGGGCCGCCTTGAACCAAATTTGCACGCATCCCAATCCCCCTTGGAAGAAAAATGGAGGAGGGCCTCATTAAAAAAAATTGGTCCCATTACAAAGGAGCGGGTTTCCTAGACTCTTAATGCCGATACACTAAAGGTACCTTCACACGAAGCGACGCTGCAGCGATAGCGACAATGATGCCGATCGCTGCAGCGTCGCTGTTTGATCGCTGGGGAGCTGTCACACAGACCGCTCTCCAGCGACCAACGATGCCGAGGTCCCCGGGTAACCAGGGTAAACATCGGGTTGCTAAGCGCAGGGCCGCGCTTAGTAACCCGATGTTTACCCTGGTTACCAGCGTAAAAGTAAAAAAAACAAACAGTACATGCTCACCTGCGCGTCCCCCAGCGTCTGCTTCCTGACACTGACTGAGCTCCGGCCCTAACAGCACAGCGGTGACGTCACCGCTGTGCTTTCACTTTCACTTTAGGGCCGGAGCTCAGTCAGTGCAGGAAGCAGACGCTGGGGGACGCGCAGGTGAGCATGTACTGTTTTTTTTTTTACTTTTACGCTGGTAACCAGGGTAAACATCGGGTTACTAAGCGCGGCCCTGCGCTTGGTAACCCGATGTTTACCCTGGTTACCAGTGTAAAATATCGCTGGTATCGTTGCTTTTGCTTTCAAACACAACGATACACGGCGATCGGACGACCAAATAAAGTTCTGGACTTTATTCAGCGACCAGCGACATCACAGCAGGATCCTGATCGCTGCTGCGTGCCAAACGAAACGATATCGCTAGCGAGGACGCTGCAACGTCACGGATCGCTAGCGATATCGTTACAAAGTCGTTTTGTGTGAAGGTACCTTAAGTGTATGGGTTGACAAACATTTCCCCATGGGGGATACATTTAAAAAAAAATATTTAATTGGGATCACAGACACCCTTGCCAAAAAATTGACTGTAGCAGCACGGAACACGTGAACCCTGGTGATCTAGTGGTGGAAAATGATGAGAGGTGGAGGAAAGCTTCATTAAAAACTAAGGCCCAATGATAAGGTCTACTAGGCTTGTAACGACCATACACGAAGTGCATGGACTGAGAAACATTTCACCATGGGAGGTGTTGTGAATTCTGCTTTTGGGTTCCCTCCGGTGGTAGTAGGTGGTAATGCAGTGGTCCCTGGGTTGCAGTCCTGGTCAGGTGTGTCTGCTGATTGCAGTTCTGACTGGGGTATTTAGGTGTGCAGGATTCATTAGTCCTTGCCAGTTGTCAATTGTTGTTGGGAGGTGTTGGACTTCTGGCTGGCTCCTCCTGCCATTCTGCCAAATCAGCAAAGATAAGGCTACTTTCACACTAGCGTTAACTGCAATACGTCGCAAATGCGTCGTTTTGCCGAAAATACGCATCCAGCAAAAGTTCTTGCTGGATACGTTTTTTCGTCATAGACTAACATTAGCGACGCATTTGCGACGCATTGCCAAACGTCGCGTCCGTTTTGCGACGCTTGGGCGTGTGGTAGCGGACCGTCGGGAGAAAAAAACGTTACATGTAACGTTTTTTGCTCACGACGGTCCGCTTTTTCCGACCGCGCATGCGCGGCCGGAACTCCGCCCCCACCTCCCCGCACTTCCCCGCACCTCACAATGGGGCAGCGGATGCGTTGGAAAAATACATCCGCTGCCCCCGTTGTGCGGCGGAGACCACGCTAGCGTCGGGAACGTCGGCCCGACGCACAGCGACGGGTCTTTCCCGACGCTAGTGTGAAAGTAGCCTACGTGTCTGGTTTTGTTTCTGTGGCACACATGCTGTGTGCTTCATAATTCAGTGCTATTCTTTTGTGTTTTTTTGTCCAACTTAGATTGTGTCAGTATTTTCTCAGTCTTGTTGGATTCCCTGGGGTTGCAGATATTCTTTCCACGTCTTTAGTTAGATTGTGGAACTTTTTGTATTATCTGCGGTGGATATTTTTGGAAGGGTTTTATTACTGACTGCCTAGTATTCTGTCCTATCCTTTCCTATTTAGCTAGAGTGGCCTCTTTTGCTAAATCCTGTTTCCTACCTGCGTGTGTCTTTTCTTCTCCTACTCACAGTCATTATTTGTGGGGGGCTGCCTATCCTTTGGGGTTCTGCTCTGAGGCAAGGTAGTATTCCTATTTCCATCTATAGGGGTATTTAGTCCTCCGGCTGTGTCGAGGTGTCTAGGGTTTGTTAGGCACACCCCACGGCTACTTCTAGTTGCGGTGTTAGTTCAGCATTTTCGGTCAGTACAGTTTCCACCTACTCCAGAGAAAGTTTCATGCGGCTCCAAGGTCACTGGATCATAACAGTACAACTGGCCGATAATGAGTTAAATGCATCTCAGAAGAAGGGAAGAAAGGTGTTGAGCCATTTTTTTTCTGCAGTCTGCTTTGTCTTTTCTTCCCTCTTTATCTATGGGTGGCTGAGGAGTCTTGTGCTAGCATGGATGTTCAGGGATTAGCTTCTCGTGTAGACCAGCTTGCTGCTAGGGTACAGGGTATTTCTGATTATATTGTTCAGACTCCAGTTTTAGAGCCGAAGATTCCTACTCCTGATTTGTTTTTTGGTGACAGGTCCAAATTTTTGAGTTTTAAAAACCATTGTAAACAGTTTTTTGCTCTGAGACCTCAATCCTCTGGTGATTCCATTCAGCAGGTTAAAATCGTCATCTCCCTGCTGCGTGGCGATCCACAGGATTAGGCATTTTCCCTGGAATCTGGGAATCCGGCCTTGCTTAATGTAGACTCCTTTTTTCAGGCTTTAGGATTATTATATGATGAACCGAATTCTGTGGATCAAGCGGAGAAGACCTTGTTGGCCCTGTCTCAGGGTCAAGAGGCGGCAGAATTGTATTGTCAGAAATTTAGAAAATGGTCTGTGTTGACTAAATGGAATGATGATGCTTTGGCGGCAATTTTCAGAAAGAGTCTTTCTGAATCCGTTAAAGATGTTATGGTGGGGTTTCCCACGCCTTCCGGTCTGAGTGATTCTATGTCTCTGGCCATTCAGATTGATCGGCGCTTGCAAGAGCGTCGAACTGAACGCGCTGTGGCGTCGTCCTTAGAGCAAAGTCCTGAGCCAATGCAGTGTGATAGGATTTTGTCTAGAACGGAACGACAAGGATTCAGACGTCAGAATAGGTTGTGTTATTATTGTGGCGACGCTTCTCATGTAATTTCAGTCTGCCCTAAGCTGACAAAAAGGATCGCTAGTTCATTTACCATCAGTACTGTACAAACTAAATTTCTGTTATCGGTGTCCTTGATCTGCTCATTGTCATCATTTTCTGTCATGGCGTTTGTGGATTCAGGCGCCGCCTTGAACTTAATGGACTTGGAGTTTGCCAGGCGTTGTGGTTTTCCCTTGCAGCCTTTGCAGAATCCTATTCCTTTAAGGGGGATTGATGCTATGCCTTTGGCTAAAAATAAGCCTCAGTTTTGGACACAGGTGACCATGCACATGGCGCCAGCCCATCAGGAAGATTGTCGATTTCTGGTGTTGCATAATTTGCATGATGTTATTGTGCTGGGTTTTCCATGGTTGCAGGTAGGGTTGAGCGAAACGGGTCGATCATTTTCAAAAGTCGCCGACTTTTGGCTAAGTCGGCGTCTCATGAAACCCGATCCGACCCCTGTGCTTGTCGGCCATGCGGTACGCGACTTTCGCGCCAAAGTCGCGTTTCAATGACGCGAAAAGCGCCATTTCTCAGCCAATGAAGGTGAACGCAGAGTGTGGGCAGCGTGATGACATAGATCCTGGTCCCCACCATCTTAGAGAAGGGCATTGCAGTGATTGGCTTGCTGTCTGCGGCGTCACAGGGGCTATAAAGGGGCGTTCCCGCCGACCGCCATCTTACTGCTGCTGATCTGAGCTTAGGGACAGGTTGCTGCCGCTTCGTCAGAAGCAGGGAGAGCGTTAGGCAGGGTCCACTAACCACCAAACCGCTTGTGCTGCAGCGATTTCCACTGTCCAACACCACCTTCGGTGTGCAGGAACAGTGGAAGCTATTTTTTTTTTTTTTCCCCTCAGCGCTGTAGCTCATTGGGCTGCCCTAGAAGGCTCCGTGATAGCTGTATTGCTGTGTGTACGCCACTGTGGAAACCAACTGCTTTTTTCAAAGCACATATCCTCTTGTTCCTTCCTTTCTGCACAGCTATCTTTTTTGTTTGTCCACACTTTTTATTTAATTTGTGCATCAGTCCACTCCTATTGCTGCCTGCCATACCTGGCTTACATTACTGCAGGGAGATAGTAATTGTAGGACAGTTTTTTTTTTTTTTTGTTTTTTTTTTGTGGGAGATTAAGATTGGCATTTCTGCTACAGTGCCATCCCTGTGTGTGCCATCTCTCACTGAGTGGGCCATAGAAAGCCTATTTATTTTTTCCGTGATTTGTGTTCTAAAATCTACCTCAACACAGAAACACTACATCAATCAGTGGGAGAAAAATATTGGCCTCAGTCAGGGCTTGTGTGCCACTGCTGTGTGTGCGCTATCATTCAGTGGGCTATAGCAAGCCTATATTTTTTTTTTTTTTTTTTTTTTAATATTATTTGGTTTCAAAAGTCTCCCTGAAAAAAAAAAAAAACCTAAAAAAACAGTGGGAGAGTAATATTGCCCTTTCAGCTTGTGTGCCAGTCTTGACTCCTGGGTGTGCCACCTCTCTCCCTCTCATTCAGTGGGCCATAGAAAGCCTATTTATTTTTTTTTTTAAATATTATTGGGTTTCTAAAGTCTCCCTGAAAAAAACAAAAAATACATAAAAAAACAGTGGGAGAGTAATATTGCCCTTTCAGCTTGTGTGCCAGTCTTGACTCCTGGGTGTGCCACCTCTCTCCCTTTCATTCAGTGGGCCATAGAAAGCCTATTTTTTTTTTTTTAATATTATTTGGTTTCTAATTCTCCCTGAAAAAAAAAAAAAAACCTAAAAAAACAGTGGGAGAGTAATATTGCCCTTTCAGCTTGTGTGCCAGTCTTGACTCCTGGGTGTGCCACCTCTCTCCCTCTCATTCAGTGGGCCATAGAAAGCCTATTTATTTTTTTTTTTAAATATTATTGGGTTTCTAAAGTCTCCCTGAAAAAACAAAAAATACATAAAAAAACAGTGGGAGAGTAATATTGCCCTTTCAGCTTGTGTGCCAGTCTTGACTCCTGGGTGTGCCACCTCTCTCCCTTTCATTCAGTGGGCCATAGAAAGCCTATTTATTTTTTCCGTGATTTGTGTTCTAAATTCTACCTCAACACAAAAACACTACATCAATCAGTGGGAGAAAAATATTGGCCTCAGTAAGGGCTTGTGTGCCACTGCTGTGTGTGCTATCTCTCATTCAGTGGGCTATAGCAAGCCTATTTTTTTTTTTTTTTTTTTTTTTTTTAATATTATTTGGTTTCTAATTCTCCCTGAAAAAAAAAAAAAAACCTAAAAAAACAGTGGGAGAGTAATATTGCCCTTTCAGCTTGTGTGCCAGTCTTGACTCCTGGGTGTGCCACCTCTCTCCCTCTCATTCAGTGGGCCATAGAAAGCCTATTTATTTTTTTTTTAAAATATTATTGGGTTTCTAAAGTCTCCCTGAAAAAACAAAAAATACATAAAAAAACAGTGGGAGAGTAATATTGCCCTTTCAGCTTGTGTGCCAGTCTTGACTCCTGGGTGTGCCACCTCTCTCCCTTTCATTCAGTGGGCCATAGAAAGCCTTTTTTTTTTTTGGTTTTTTTAATATTATTTGGTTTCTAAAGTCTCCCTGAAAAAAACAAAAAAAACATAAAAAACAGTGGGAGAGTAATATTGCCCTTTCAGCTTGTGCGCCAGTCTTGACTCCTGGTTGTGCCACCTCTCTCTCTCTAATTGTGGGCCATAGAAAGCCTTTTTTTTTTTTTTTTTAATATTATTTGGTTTCTAAAGTCTCCCTGAGAAAAAAAAATAAATAAATTAGGTGGGAGATTAATATTGACATTAGTGCTTGAGTGACAGTCCTGCGTGTGTGTCATCTCTGTGATTTTGTGCCACAGAAAACAGAGTGTGTAACATTGTGCCTGATTTTCCTTGTGGTCTCACCAACCTGTTAAGGGATATTGAAATCATACTGAAGTTATAGCTCACCGTGTAAGTTGTTTGATAGCAACAAATAAAGTTACTTTGGTTAAGATTTTAAAACAATGAGGAAGTCTGGTGCAAGAGGTCGTCGTGGGCGTTCATTGTCAGCTGGTAATGATGGTAGTGGTAGTGGAGCATCAGGTGGTCGTGGGGATAAAAATATTCCACCTAAGTCTGGAGCTGTGGAGCCAGTTTCGTCGTCAGGCTACACAAGGCCTCGAACGCTCTCTTTTCTGGGAGTAGGAAAACCGCTTTTAAAGGCGGAGCAGCAACAGCAAGTTTTGGCTTACATTGCAGACTCAGCCTCTAGCTCTTTTGCCTCCTCTTCCGAAACTGGTAAATGTAAAAGCAGCGCGTCGCTTGTGGATGTTCACGGTCAGGGACAAGTCGCTTCCTTGTCCTCCTCAGCAAAAACTACAACAAGAGAGAAGGATGCAGCAGGCGACACAACGGGTCACTCCATGGAGCTCTTTACACATACCGTCCCTGGCTTAGAAAGTGAAACATTTAACAGGCCATGCCCATTACAAGTATATTCTGACATGGAGTGCACTGATGCACAGCCACAGCCAGAGTACTATGCTGCTCCTTTGACTCAGACCACCACATTGCCCTCTCAGGGTACAGATCCACAATCAGACCCTGATGAGACTATGTTGCCCCGCCACGAACGCTATACCACCGACCGACACAGTGACACAGACGAAGTTGCACACGAGCTCGAAGAGGAGGTAATAGATGACCCAGTTATTGACCCCGATTGGCAGCCATTGGGGGAACAGGGTGCAGGCGGCAGTAGTTCAGAAGCGGAGGTGGAGGAGGGGCCGCAGCAGGCATCAACATCGCAACAGGTTCCATCTGCCGGGCCCGTATCTGGACCAAAACGCGTGTCAAAGCCAAAACCTGTTGGAGCACAGCGTTGCCATCCGGTTAAAGCTCAGTCTGCAATCCCTGAAAAGGGATCAGAGTCTAGGAAGAGTGCAGTCTGGCATTTTTTTAAACAACATCCAACTGATCAGCGCAAAGTCATCTGTCAAAAATGTTCAACTAGCTTAAGCAGAGGTCAGAATCTGAAAAGTCTAAATACTAGTTGCATGCATAGACACTTAACCACCATGCATTCTCAAGCCTGGACTAACTACCAAACGTCCCTCAAGGTTGTAGCACCCTCGGCCAATGAAGCTAGTCAGCAACGCAACATCCCTTCCGTCACTGTAAGGCCACCATTTTCCGCACCACCGGCAGTATCTGTGCAGGTTTCTTTGCCAGCCAAAAGCAGTCAGGGTCAGGGAATCACCAGTTTTGTAGGAGGAAATATTGCATGTAGGGCACCGGCGGAAACAATACCGTCTCCAACCGTCTCTCAGTCTGCCATGTCCACCGGCACACCCGAAAGTTCCACGATCTACAGCTCTCCAGTCCAGCTCACCCTACATGAGACTCTGGTTAGAAAAAGGAAGTACTTATCCTCGCATCCGCGTACACAGGGTTTTAACGCCCACATAGCTAGACTAATCTCGTTAGAGATGATGCCCTACCGGTTAGTTGAAAGCGAAGCTTTCAAAGCCCTGATGGAGTACGCTGAACCACGATACGAGCTACCCAGTCGACACTTTTTTTCCAGAAAAGCCATCCCAGCCCTGCACCAGCATGTTAAACAGCGCATCGTCCATGCACTCAGGCAATCTGTGAGTACAAAGGTGCACCTGACTACAGATGCATGGACCAGTAGGCATGGCCAGGGACGTTATGTGTCCATCACGGCACACTGGGTGAATGTGGTGGATGCAGGGTCCACAGGCGACATCAATTTAGGGACAGTTGTGCCTAGCCCACGGTCTAGGAAACAGTTGGCTGTAGGCGTTCGCACCCCCTCCTCCTCCTCCTCGTCCTCCTGCAGAAGCTACAGCTCTTCCACAGAACGCAGTCGGCCAACCACTCCATCGGCAGATGACACTGTTGCACACCAGTTGTCCCATTATGGGCCAGCTACTGCCAAGCGTCAGCAGGCTGTATTGGCTATGAAGTGTTTGGGCGACAACAGACACACCGCGGAAGTTCTGTCCGAGTTCTTGCAACAAGAAACGCAGTCGTGGCTGGGCACAGTAGATCTTGAGGCAGGCAAGGTAGTGAGTGATAACGGAAGGAATTTCATGGCTGCCATCTCCCTTTCCCAACTGAAACACATTCCTTGCCTGGCTCACACCTTAAACCTGGTGGTGCAGTGCTTATTGAAAACTTATCCTGGGTTCTCCGACCTGCTCCTCAAAGTGCGTGCACTTTGCTCACATATCCGACGTTCGCCTGTACACGCCAGCCGTATGCAGACCTATCAGCGGTCTTTGAACCTTCCCCAGCATCGCCTAATCATAGACGTTGCAACAAGGTGGAACTCAACACTGCACATGCTTCAGAGACTGTGCGAACAGAGGCGTGCTGTTATTTATTTGTGGGAGGATACACGGGCAGGCAGTAGGATGGCAGACATGGAGTTGTCAGGTGTGCAGTGGTCGAAGATACAAGACATGTGTCAAGTCCTTCAGTGTTTTGAGGAATGCACACGGCTGGTTAGTGCAGACAACGCCGTAATAAGCATGAGCATCCCCCTAATGCGTCTGCTGATGCAAAGTTTGACGCACATAAAGGAGCAGGCGTCTGCACCAGAGGAAGAGGGAAGCCTTGATGACAGTCAGCCATTGTCTGGTCAGGGCAGTGTACAGGACGAGGTAGCGGGCGAAGAGGAGGTGGAGGACGAGGAGGATGATGGGGATGAGTATATTTTTAATGCGGAAACTTTCACGGGGGCACAGGAAATTGGTTGCGTGTCACGGCCGGGTTCTGGTTTTTTGAGGGACACAAGTGACGTAGATTTGCCTGCAACTGCCCCTCAACCAATCACAACCGGAGATTTGACAAGTGGAACTTTGGCCCACATGGCGGATTATGCCTTACGTATCCTACAAAGGGACACACGCATTACGAAAATGATGAACGATGACGATTACTGGTTGGCCTGCCTCCTTGATCCACGCTATAAAGGCAAATTGCAAAATGTTATGCCACATGAGAACTTGGAACTAATATTAGCAACCAAACAATCAACTCTTGTTGACCGTTTGCTTCAGGCATTCCCAGCACACAGCGCACGTGATCGTTCTCACACGAGCTCCAGGGGGCAGCAGACTAGGAGTGTTAGGGGTGCACACATCAGAAGTGGCGTTGGACAGAGGGGTTTTCTGACCAGGTTGTGGAGTGATTTTGCTATGACCGCAGACAGGACAGGTACTGCTGCATCAATTGAAAGTGACAGGAGACAACATTTGTCCAGTATGGTTACTAACTATTTTTCATCCCTTATCGATGTTCTCCCTCAACCGTCATTCCCATTTGATTACTGGGCCTCCAAATTAGACACCTGGCCAGAATTGGCAGAATATGCATTGCAGGAGCTTGCTTGCCCGGCAGCAAGTGTCCTATCAGAAAGAGTATTCAGTGCTGCAGGGTCAATATTAACCGAAAAAAGGACTCGTCTGGCTACCCAAAATGTTGACGATCTAACATTCATTAAAATGAACCACAACTGGATTTCAAAATCTTTTGCCCCACCTTGCCCGGCCGACACCTAGCTTTCCTATGAAAAGCTCTTGCCTGTGAATTACTTTTCTAATGTCTAATTTGCTGCTGCAGATTGTACAGCATACGACATGTTTACACCTCCCTAAATGGCCAAACTCCCCACACGGGGCCGTGGTATCGCGACTTGGCGCAAGCACCCGTGAGACTGCTGTTTGTCTGAAGAGGTGGGTGTGCTCGCTTTTGGTTGACGGCATTGCTACTGGGTCCCTCATAGTACAATGTAGTGTCTCTGGCGGTGGTGGTGCGCACCCAACGTCAGACACACCGTTGTAACATGAGTGGCCCTGGGGCGGTCCCGCCGGCCTCAAGAGAGTTCCCCCCTACCCCAGCTCAAACTGGGCTGTACTACGTGCAAAATTATGTCGCACAGCTCCACCAATCTTTAGTCTATTCGCTGACATCATTCAATGTCTGGCACTGACAATACAAATTTGTAGACATCTATGATGCAACTTAAAGTAGTCTGTGTCTGTGTCCTATATTGGCACCATTAAATAGTTACTGCCAAATTACTATGTCAGAAACACAGCAGATGAGCCCACCCCTGTACCTAAGTATGCCATCTTTTTTTTTGTTTTGGTTGTTTTGCGAGACATTAACATCTATTTATATTTTGGGAGTACTGGGACAGACACTCCTTGCACTACTCCTCCACTCAGCACCAAGCTGCCTGCCCGTGTATCCATGTAACCGCTGTAAAACTGCCATGAGCCTATTGTTTGTTATTTTAGGCCTTTGATAGCCTGTCTGCGGTCCCTACTCCTCCACTGACCACCAAGCTGCCTGCCCGTGTATCCATGTAACCGCTGTAAAACTGCCATGAGCCTATTGTTTGTTATTTTAGGCCTTTGAAGCCTTTCTGCGCTCCCTCCTTCCACTAGTCCTCCACTGACCAGACCACTGCTGCCCGTGTACCCCTGGAACCAATTTTAAAGTGCCTACAGCCAGCCCATTTTATTGTGTTAGGCCTTCGAAGCCTGTCTGCGGTCCATACTTCCACTAGTCCTCCACTGACCAGACCACTGCTGCCCGTGTACCCCTGGAACCAATTTTAAAGTGCCTACAGCCAGCCCATTTTATTGTGTTAGGCCTTCGAAGCCTGTCTGCGGTCCATACTTCCACTAGGCCTCCACTGACCAGACCACTGCTGCCCGTGTACCCCTGGAACCAATTTTAAAGTGCCTACAGCCAGCCCATTTTATTGTGTTAGGCCTTCGAAGCCTGTCTGCGGTCCATACTTCCACTAGGCCTCCACTGACCAGACCACTGCTGCCCGTGTACCCCTGGAACCAATTTTAAAGTGCCTACAGCCAGCCCATTTTATTGTGTTAGGCCTTCGAAGCCTGTCTGCGGTCCATACTTCCACTAGTCCTCCACTGACCAGACCACTGCTGCCCGTGTACCCCTGGAACCAATTTTAAAGTGCCTACAGCCAGCCCATTTTATTGTGTTAGGCCTTCGAAGCCTGTCTGCGGTCCATACTTTAAATACTCCTCCACTCACCACCAAGCTGCCTGCCCGTGTATCCATGTAACCGCTGTAAAACTGCCATGAGCCTATTGTTTGTTATGTTAGGCCTTTGATAGCCTGTCTGCGGTCCTTACTTTAAATACTCCTCCACTCACCACCTAGCTGCCTGTGTATCCATGTAACCGATGTAAAACTGCCATGACTGCCTACTGTTTGTTATTTTAGGCCTTTGATAGCCTGTCTGCGGCCCCTACTTGCAATACTCCTCCACTGACCACAATGCTGCCTGGAGTGCCTGCCTGTGTATCCATGTAACCGATGTAAAACTGCCATGACTGCCTACTGTTTGTTATTTTAGGCCTTTGATAGCCTGTCTGCGGCCCCTACTTGCAATACTCCTCCACTGAGCACAATGCTGCCTGGAGTGCCTGCCTGTGTATCCATGTAACCGATGTAAAACTGCCATGACTGCCTACTGTTTGTTATTTTAGGCCTTTGATAGCCTGTCTGCAGCCCCTACTTGCAATACTCCTCCACTGACCACACCAATGCTGCCCGTGTACCCCTGGAACCTATTTAAAAGTTCATAGAGCCTAGTTATATATTTTATTTACTATTAATAAGGCCATGATGGACTACGCTGTACCACGCTACAAGCTAACCAGTCGACACTTCTTTTGCGAGAAAAGCCATCCCAACCCTCCACCAGCATGTAGAAGACCGCATTGTCCATGCACTCTGGCAATCTGTGAGTACAAAGGTGCACCTGACAACAGACGCATGGACCTGTAGGCATGGCCACGGAAGATTACGTGTCCATTACGGCGCAATGGGTTAATGTGGTGGATGCATGGTCCACAGGGGACAGCCTACTAAGTCTGTCTGCAGTCCCTAATTCAAATTGTCCTCCACTGTCTAAATCGGAACTTCCACCTTCTGGCTTTCGGCCTATAGTATCAGAAATTAAACTGCATTTGGCCTTCAACTTTGGTTAGGGCCTACTAACGGCTTCTGCCCCTCCCTGGTGTTGTCCTCAACTAAATAAAGCTGAGCTTCAACCTTCCGGCTCTCATTAAGTGGTTTTAAAAAAAAAAAAATTGGTGGTTAGGGCCTACTAACGGCTTCTGCCCCTCCCTGGTGTTGTCCTCAACTAAATAAAGCTGAGCTTCAACCTTCCGGCTCTCATTATGTGGTTTAAAAAAAAAAAATGGTGGTTAGGGCCTACTAACGGCTTCTGCCCCTCCCTGGTGTTGTCCTCAACTAAATAAAGCTGAGCTTCAACCTTCCGGCTCTCATTAAGTGGTTTTAAAAAAAAAATGGTGGTTAGGGCCTACTAACGGCTTCTGCCCCTCCCTGGTGTTGTCCTCAACTAAATAAAGCTGAGCTTCAACCTTCCGGCTCTCATTAAGTGGTTTTTAAAAAAAAATGGTGGTTAGGGCCTACTAACGGCTTCTGCCCCTCCCTGGTGTTGTCCTCAACTAAATAAAGCTGAGCTTCAACCTTCCGGCTCTCATTAAGTGGTTTTAAAAAAAAAAAAAATGGTGGTTAGGGCCTACTAACGGCTTCTGCCCCTCCCTGGTGTTGTCCTCAACTAAATAAAGCTGAGCTTCAACCTTCCGGCTCTCATTATGTGGTTTTAAAAAAAAAAATGGTGGTTAGGGCCTACTAACGGCTTCTGCCCCTCCCTGGTGTTGTCCTCAACTAAATAAAGCTGAGCTTCAACCTTCCGGCTCTCATTAAGTGGTTTTTAAAAAAAAATGGTGGTTAGGGCCTACTAACGGCTTCTGCCCCTCCCTGGTGTTGTCCTCAACTAAATAAAGCTGAGCTTCAACCTTCCGGCTCTCATTAAGTGGTTTTAAAAAAAAAAAAATTGGTGGTTAGGGCCTACTAACGGCTTCTGCCCCTCCCTGGTGTTGTCCTCAACTAAATAAAGCTGAGCTTCAACCTTCCGGCTCTCATTATGTGGTTTAAAAAAAAAAAATGGTGGTTAGGGCCTACTAACGGCTTCTGCCCCTCCCTGGTGTTGTCCTCAACTAAATAAAGCTGAGCTTCAACCTTCCGGCTCTCATTAAGTGGTTTTAAAAAAAAAAAAAATGGTGGTTAGGGCCTACTAACGGCTTCTGCCCCTCCCTGGTGTTGCCCTCAACTAAATAAAGCTGAGCTTCAACCTTCTGCTCCAAATTACCATTTTAAAAAATGCAATAGGCTTTTCCGGCCTACTAAAGGTGTCTGCCCCTCCCTGGTGTTGTCCTCAACTGAACAAAGCTGAGCTTCCACATTCTGGCTTTCGCCCTATACTATCAGATATTAAACTGCATTTGGCCTACTAGTGTGGTTAGGCCCTTGAAACAGTGTCTGCTGCTCTTGGGTTTGCTACTCCACTGAACAAAGCAATGCCGCCTGTTTAGTCCTGTTACCAATTTTGAACTGCATGTAGCCTACTTTATTCTTTGGCCCTATATCTGTTTCCTCCTCATCCTGCCCATTGCCCAGCCACTGCTAAATGAGTCTGCTGGTACATTGACCTAGACCACTACATTCCCCTTGTACTCTACACAGCCAGAATCTGACCCTGCTGAAAGTAAGGTTCCCCTTCCCGCATGTTATACCACCTTACACAGGGACAAAGAGGAAGGTGCAGATGAAAGTGCAGGTTCCTTCATCAGGTGGGGGGGCATACTCGTTGGCGACGTCACTGGCACAGGGCCCCTCAGAGTACGCAAAAGTGTCGCTGCTGGTGGGAGGCGCCCCCGCCATGCAAACACACCGCCGTACTTTGAGGGGCCCTGTGCCAGTGGCAATGCGAACGAGTGGGCCCCCCCTGCTTGCTCAGGATCACAGCACTTGCAACTTTTAAATACTTACCTTTCCCTGCAACACCGCCGTGACGTAGTCCGCATTTCCTGGGCCCACGAAAAACTTGAGCCAGCCCTACTCCCCCCACAACTTTCCCCCAATTCCTTATGCCCAACTATTATTATACAGTTAATTAAGATTGGCAAGCTTCAGAAACAAGAATGGATGTTTTTGGCATTAAAATGGGCACTGTAGGTGTTTTCCTGGCCTCCACTCACTGCCGACTATGCTTCCCCATTGACTTGCATTGGGTTTCGTGTTTCGGTCGATCCCCGACTTTTAGCGATAATCGGCCGACTGCACTCGACTCGACTCTGGACAAAATCGGGTTTCCCAAAACCCTACTCGATCTTAAAAAAATGAAAGTCGCTCAACCCTAGTTGCAGGTACATAATCCTGTGTTGGATTGGAAGTCTATGTCTGTGACTAGTTGGGGTTGTCAGGGGGTTCATAATGCTGTTCCTTTGAGGTCAATCTCCTCTTCTTCCTCTTCTGAAATTCCAGAGTTTTTGTCTGATTTTCAGGATGTATTCGATGAGCCCAAGTCCAGTTCCCTTCCACCGCACAGGGACTGTGATTGTGCGATTGACTTGATTCCAGGCAGTAAGTTTCCTAAGGGCCGACTTTTCAACCTGTCTGTGTCTGAACATACCGCCATGCGGAGTTATGTTAAGGAGTCTTTGGAGAAAGGGCATATTCGGCCATCTTCTTCACCGTTGGGAGCAGGTTTTTTTTTGTTGCTAAGAAGGATGGCTCCTTGAGACCTTGTATTGATTATCGCCTCTTGAATAAGATCACGGTCAAGTTTCAATACCCTTTACCTTTGCTTTCTGATTTGTTTGCCAGGATTAAGGGGGCTAGTTGGTTTACGAAGATTGACCTTCGGGGGGCATATAATCTTGTTCGTATTAAGCAGGGTGATGAATGGAAAACTGCGTTTAATACGCCCGAAGGCCATTTTGAATACCTTGTGATGCCATTCGGGCTCACTAATGCTCCATCTGTTTTTCAATCCTTCATGCATGATATCTTCCGGACTTTTATTGATAAATTCTTGATTGTATATTTGGACGATATTTTGATTTTTTCCGATGATTGGGAGTCTCATGTGGAGCAGGTCAGGATGGTATTTCAGATCCTTCGTGACAATGCTTTGTTTGTGAAGGGGTCTAAGTGTCTCTTTGGGGTGCAGAAGGTTTCTTTTTTGGGCTTTATTTTTTCTCCCTCATCTATGGAGATGGACCTGGTTAAGGTTCAGGCCATTTATGATTGGATTCAACCCACATCTGTGAAGAGCCTTCAGAAATTTTTGGGTTTTGCAAATTTTTATCGCCGTTTCATTGCTAACTTCTCCAGCGTGGTTAAACCCTTGACCGATTTGACAAAGAAAGGCGCTGATGTGGCAAATTGGTCCTCTGCGGCTGTCTCTGCCTTTCAGGAGCTTAAACGCCGATTTACTTCTGCTCCGGTATTGCGCCAACCAGATGTTTCTCTTCAGTTTCAGGTTGAGATTGACGCTTCTGAGATTGGGGCAGGGGCCGTTTTGTCTCAGAGGGATTCTGTTGGTTCCTTGATGAAACCGTGTGCCTTCTTCTCCCGCAAGTTTTCGCCTGCTGAACGCAATTATGATGTCGGCAATCGGGAGTTGTTGGCTATGAAGTGGGCGATTGAGGAGTGGCAACATTGGCTTGAGGGAGCTAAGCATCGTATTGTGGTCCTGACCGATCATAAGAATCTGATTTACCTCGAGTCTGCCAAATGGCTGAGTCCTAGACAGCCTCAATGGTCCTTGTTTTTTTCCCGTTTTGATTTCGTGGTTTCGTATCTTCCGGGTTCTAAGAATATTAAGGCTGATGCCCTTTTGAGGAGTTTTTTGCCTGATTCTCCTGAGGTCCTTGAACCGGTCGGCATTCTGAAAGAAGGGGTGGTCCTTTCTGCCATTTCCCCTGATTTAGGGCGGGTTCTTCAGGAATTTGTCAGTGGGGAAATTGTTTGTTCCTGACAGATGGACTAGAAGAGTGATTTCTGAGGTTCACTGTTCGGTGTTGGCTGGTCATCCTAGTATTTTTGGTACCAGAGATTTGGTTGGTAGGTCCTTTTGGTGGCCTTCTTTGTCATGTGATGTGCGTTCTTTTGTGCAGTCCTGTGGGACTTGTGCATGGGCCAAGCCTTGTTATTCCCATGCAAGCGGGTTACTTTTGCCATTGCCGGTCCCTGAGAGGCCCTGGACGCATATTTCTATGGATTTTATTTCTGATCTTCCGGTTTCCCAGAGGATGTCGGTTATCTGGGTTGTTTGTGACCGGTTTTCTAAGATGGTTCATTTGGTGCCTTTGTCTAAATTGCCTTCCTCTTCAGAGTTGGTTCCGTTGTTTTTTCAGCATGTGGTTCGTTTGCATGGTATTCTGGAGAATATTGTGTCCGACAGAGGTTCCCAGTTTGTTTCTAGGTTTTGGCGGGCCTTTTGTGCTAGGCTGGGCATTGATTTGTCTTTTTCCTCTGCATTTCATCCTCAGACAAATGGCCAGACCGAGCGAACTAATCAGACTTTGGAGACTTATTTGAGATGCTTTGTGTCTGCTGATCAGGATGATTGGGTGGCCTTTTTGCCATTGGCCGAGTTTGCCCTTAATAATCGGGCTAGTTCGGCTACTTTGGTTTCGCATTTTTTTTGTAATTTTGGTTTTCATCCTCGTATTTCTTCTGGGCAGGTTGAGCCTTCTGACTGTCCTGGTGTGGATTCTGTGGTTGACAGGTTGCAGCAGATTTGGGCTCATGTGGTGGACAATTTGGTGTTGTCTCAGGAGGAGGCTCAACGTTTTGCTAACCGTCGTCGGGGTGTTGGTTCCCGGCTTCGGGTTGGGGATCTGGTTTGGTTGTCTTCCCGTCATGTTCCTATGAAGGTTTCTTCCCCTAAGTTTAAGCCTTGGTTTATTGGTCCTTATAGGATTTCTGGGATTATTAATCCAGTGTCTTTTCGATTGGCGCTTCCGGCCTCTTTTGCTATCCATAATGTCTTCCATAGATCTTTATTGCGGAAATATGTGGTGCCCATTGTTCCCTCTGTTGATCCTCCGGCCCCTGTGTTGGTTGATGGGGAGTTGGAGTATGTGGTTGAGAAGACTTTGGATTCTCGTTTTTCGAGGCGGAGGCTTCAGTACCTTGTCAAATGGAAGGGTTATGGCCAGGAGGATAATTCTTGGGTTTTTGCTTCTGATGTCCATGCTGCTAATTTGGTCTGTGCCTTTCATCTGGCTCATCCTTATCGGCCTGGGGGCACTGGTGAGGGTTCGGTGACCCCTCCTCAAGGGGGGGTACTGTTGTGAATTCTGCTTTTGGGTTCCCTCCGGTGGTAGTAGGTGGTAATGCAGTGGTCCCTGGGTTGCAGTCCTGGTAAGGTGTGTCTGCTGATTGCAGTTCTGACTGGGGTATTTAGGTGTTCAGGATTCATTAGTCCTTGCCAGTTGTCAATTGTTTTTGGGTGGTGTTGGACTTCTGCCTGGCTCCTCCTGCCTTTCTGCCAAATCAGCAAAGATAAGTGTCTGGTTTTGTTTCTGTGGCACACATGCTGTGTGCTTCATAATTCAGTGCTGTTCTTTTGTGTTTTTTTGTCCAACTTAGATTGTGTCAGTATTTTCTCAGTCTTGTTGGATTCTCTGGGGTTGCAGATATTCTTTCCACGTCTTTAGTTAGATTGTGGAATTTTTTGTATTATCTGCGGTGGATATTTTTGGAAGGGTTTTATTACTGACTGCCTAGTATTCTGTCCTATCCTTTCCTATTTAGCTAGAGTGGCCTCTTTTGCTAAATCCTGTTTCCTACCTGCGTGTGTCTTTTCTTCTCCTACTCACAGTCATTATTTGTGGGGGGCTGCCTATCCTTTGGGGTTCTGCTGTGAGGCAAGGTAGTATTCCTATTTCCATCTATAGGGGTATTTAGTCCTCCGGCTGTGTCGAGGTGTCTAGGGTTTGTTAGGCACACCCCACGGCAACTTCTAGTTGCGGTGTTAGTTCAGGATTTGCAGTCAGTACAGTTTCCACCTACTCCAGAGAAAGTTTCAAGCGGCTCCAAGGTCACCAGATCATAACAGGGGGGTACCTTTTAAAAAAATATTTTATGAACATCATAGACAGGTTTGGCAAAAACTGGCCTGCCTGTGGCATCACAGAACACTTTAAGCATGGTGATCTAGTGGTGGAGAATGAGCAGACATTGCTGAAGGCCTCATGAAAAACTAAGCCCAATGTAAAGGAGTGTGTTTCCTAGACTTGTAATGCCCATACATGCAGTGCATGGGCTGACAAACATTTCCCCAAGGGGGATACATTTTTTAACCCTTTTCTGTCATTGGACGTACTATTCCATCCACGTGGGGTGGGCCCTACTTCCCAAGGATGGAATAGTACGTCCAGCACGATCGGCAGCGCTCACGGGGGGAGCGCGGCCAATCGCGGCCGGGTGTTAGCTGACTATCGCAGCTGACATCCGGCGCTATGTGCCAGGAGCGGTCACGGACCGCCCCCGGCACATTAACCCCCGGCACACAGCGATCAAACATGATTGCGGTGTGCCGGCGGTACAGGGAAGCATTGCGCAGGGACGGGGCTCCCTGCGGGCTTCCCTGAGACCCCCGGAGCAATGCAATGTGATCGCGTTGCTCCGAGGGTCTCCTACCTCCTTCCTCACTGCAGGTCCCAGATCCAAGATGGCTGCGGCATCCGGGTCCTGCAGTTAGGGAGGTGGCTTACCGAGTGCCTGCTCAGAGCAGGCGCTTGGTAAGCCTGCAGTGCTGTGAGGCACATCGGTGATCTGACAGAGTGCTATGCAAACTGTCAGATCACCGATCTGTGATGTCCCCCCCTGGGACAAAGTAAAAAAGTTAAAAAAAAAATTTCCACATATGTAAAAAAAAAATATATATATATTATTCCCATAAATAAATTTCTTTATCTAAATAAAAAAACAAACAATAAAAGTATACATATTTAGTATCGCCGCGTCCGTAACAACCCAACCTATAAAACTGTCCCACTAGTTAACCCCTTCAGTAAACACCGTAAAAAAAAAAATGAGGCAAAAAACAATGCTCTATTATCATACCGCCGAATAAAAAGTGGAATAAAACGCGATCAAAAAGACAGGTATAAATAACCATGGTACCACTGAAAGCGTCATTTTGTCCTGCAAAAAAGGAGCCACCATACAGCATCAGCAAAAAAATAAAAAAGTTATAGTCCTCAGAAAAAAGCGATGCAAAAATAATTATTTTTTCTATAAAATAGTTTTTATCGCATAAAAGCACCAAAACATAAAAAATGATATAAATGAGGTATCGCTGTAATCGTACTGACCCGAAGAATAAAACTACTTTATCAATTTTACCAAACGCGGAATGGTATAAATGCCTCCCCCAAAAGAAATTCATGAATAGCTGTTTTTTGGTCATTCTGCCTCACAAAAATCGGAATAAAAAGCGATCAAAAAATGTCACGTGCCCGAAAATGTTACCAATAAAAACATCAACTTGTCCCGCAAAAAACAAGACCTCAAATGACTCTGTGGACTCAAATATAGAAATATTATAGCTCTCAAAATGTGGTAACGCAAAAAAATATTTTTTGCAATAAAAAGCGTCTTTCAGTGTGTGATGGCTGCCAATCATAAAAATCCACTAAAAAACCTGCTTTAAAAGTAAATCAAACCCCACTTCATCACCCCCTTAGTTAGGGAAAAATTAAAAAATTAAAAAAACGTATTTATTTCCATTTTCACATTAGGGCTAGGTTTAAGGTTAGGGTTAGGGCTAGGGTTAGGGCTAGGGTTAGGGCTAGGGTTGGGGCTAGGGTTAAGGCTACAGTTAGGGTTTGGGCTAAAGTTAGGGTTGGGGCTAAAGTTAGGGTTAGGGTTTAGATTACATTTACGGTTGGGAATGAATAGGGTTGGGATTAGGGTTAGGGGTGTGTCTGGGTTAGAGGTGTGGTTAGTGTTACCATTGGGATTAGGGTTAGGGGTGTGTTTGCATTAGGGTTTCAGTTATAATTGTGGGGTTTCCACTGTTTAGGCAAATCAGGGGCTCTCCAAACGCAACATGGCATCCGATCTCAATTCCAGCCAATTCTGCGTTGAAAATGTAAAACAGTGCTCCTTCCCTTCCGAGCTCTCCCGTGTGCCCACACAGGGGTTTACCCCAACATATGAGGTATCAGCATACTCAGGACAAATTGGACAACAACTTTTGGGGTCCAATTTCTCCTGTTACCCTTGGGAAAATACAAAACTGGGGGCTAAAAAATAATTTTTGTGGGAAAAAAAAGGATTTTTTATTTTCACGGCTCTGCGTTATAAACTGTAGTGAAACACTTGGGGGCTCAAAGTTCTCACAACACATCTAGATGAGTTCCTTAGGGGGTCTACTTTCCAAAATGGTGTCACTTGTGGGGGGTTTCTACTGTTTAGGTACATTAGGGGCTCTGCAAACGCAATGTGACGCCTGCAGACCATTCCATCAAGTCTGCATTCCAAATGGTGCTCCTTCCCTTCCGAGCCCTCCCATGCTCCCAAACGGTGGTTCCCCCCCACATATGGGGTATCAGCGCACTCAGGACAAATTGGACAACAATTATGGGGGTCCAATTTCTCCTGTTACCCTCAGAAAAATACAAAACTGGGGGCTAAACAATAATTTTTGTGGGGTATCGGCGTACTCAGGACAAGTTGTGCAACAACATTTGGGGTCCATTTTCTCCTGTTACCCTTGGAAAAATAAAACAAATTGGAGCTGAAGTAACTTTTTTGTGAAAAAAAGTTAAATGTTCATTTTTATTTAAACATTCCAAAAATTCCTGTGAAACACCTGAAGGGTTAATAAACTTCTTGAATGTGGTTTTGAGCACCTTGAGGGGTGCAGTTTTTAGAATGGTGTCACACTTGGGTATTTTCTATCATAAAGACCCCTCAAAATGACTTCAAATGAGATGTGGTCCCTAAAAAAAATGGTGTTGTAAAAATGAGAAATTGCTGGTCAATTTTAACCCTTATAACTCCCTAACAAAAAAATAATTTTGGTTACAAAATTGTGCTGATGTAAAGTAGACATGTGGGTAATGTTACTTATTAAGTATTTTGTGTGACATATCTCTGTAATTTAATTGCATAAAAATTCAAATTTGGAAAATTGCGAAATTTTTAAAATTTTCGCCAAATTTCCATTTTTTCACAAATAAACGCAGGTAATATCAAAGAAATTTTACCACTATCATGAAGTACAATATGTCATGAGAAAACAGTGTCAGAATCACTGGGATCTGTTGAAGAGTTCCAGAGTTATAATATAACCTCATAAAGGGACAGTCGTCAGAATTGTAAAAATTGGCCCAGTCCATAACGTGCAAACCATCCTTGGGGGTAAAGGGGTTAAATTATATTATGGGCATTATAGACACCCTTGCCAAAAATTGGACTGCCAGTAGCAGCACAGAAGACGTTAAGCCTGGTGATCTACTGGTGGAGAAGGAGGAGACAAAGATTAATTATACTGAAATAAAAAAAAAATGGATGTGAATCCACCAATGAAAGTAAATAAGAAAAAAGTGGGCCGAATACATGTTCATATATATATGATGCCAGATTGTGTCCAATGAGATGTTTGTCCCTAGCAACAGCTCAGAGACAGGGATATATAAAAAAAATAATAGAATTTAAATATTTTCATATTGTAGAGGTATACACTGGGTCATAAAAGGACGGTGCATAGATATTAAAACTGGAATATATAAGAATAAATGGGGAAAAATATACGCACATCTCATTTTGATGACAGTTCTCCCTAGGGGAGTTTATTTTGGTTTCTAATTAGTAACGGGCATCTGAAAAACACCATTGCACAAAAATTGAGTGACTTTTGCATCACGGAATACTTTCACCCTGGTGTTGTACTGGTTGTGGATGATGAGGATGAGGATAAGGAGGATAACACCAAACAGATGAAATCAGGAAGTGGATAACTATGTGTGGTTGGGGAGAGGTGCATGACAATACACCTCCACCAAAAAGACAATGTATTACAGGTTATGTTTCGCTGTTTTCACTTGGTGGTGTACAGAAATCTTGCCCAATCCAGCCCTTGTTCACTTTTATAAGAATCAGCCTGTCAGGATTTTCAGTTGACAGGCGGATGCGCTTATCTGTTATAATTCCACCAGTGGCACTAAAAACTCGCTCTGGCAGAACGCCAGCAGTAGGTAAGGCCAGGACCTCCAAGCCGTAGAGAGCCAGTTCATGCCACATGTCCAGATTGGACAACACCAAAAAAAAGAGACATACAAAAGCAGGGATACCCATAATATAACAATTTTTATTGCACTAATTCACACTGAACCACAAAAATACACACAAAATTAAAAGAAAACAACATTTAAAATCTACAAAAATAATACACATCATCAGGAGCTGCAATATTGCTTAAAGTATCTGAGAGAGGTATACAAATACATGTGGGATGCAACAAAAAAACTCTATTCAAAAAACATCAGAGGTTGGCACCAAATATAGAACGAACAGGACTTAATATACCTACCTACCAGTACCTACAATATTCATGTTAGAGACTGTATAGCTCAAAAAAGGTACCTCACACTTAAATAAGAAAGCATATTCAGCCATCAATGCACAGAGCTATATAAGGCATGAAGCGCACTATAAACAAACTATGTACAGGCCAGTTCAGGAGCTGGTATATTTGCCTGTACCTGCTAGACTGTACTCTGTGTGGTATCTTGATTGATGTTCTATAAATATGTCCCATGGAGGCTATTGAAGCATGGCAAAAGTAAAAAAAAAAATGTGAAAAAAATATATATAAAAGTATAAATCAACCCCCTTTTGCCCCAATCAAAATAAATCAAGAAAAAAAAATCAAACCTACACATATCGCCACGTTCAGAATCGCCCGATCTATCAATTTAAAAAAAGCATTAACCTGATCACTAAACAAAGTAGCGAGAAAAAAATTCAAAACACCAGAATTACGTTTTTTTGGTCGCCGTGACATTGCATTTTTTTTTCACCACTTAGACACCTAACATGACTAGGCTATTATTTATCTATGAACTCGTACTGACCTGGAGAATCATAATGGCAGGTCAGTTTTAGCATTTAGTGAACCTAGCAAAAGAGCCAAACAAAAAACAAGTGTGGGACTGCACTTTTTTTGCAATTTCACCGCACTTGGAATTTTTTTCCCGTTTTCTAGTACACGACATGGTAAAACCAATGATGTCGTTCAAAAGTACAACTCATCCTGCAAAAAATAAGCCCTCACATGGCAAAATTGACGGAAAAATAAAAAAGTTATGGCTCTGGGAAGGAGGGGAGTGAAAAACGAACACGGAAAAATGGAAAATCCCAAGGTCATGAAGGGGTTAAAGAGCAGCAATCATGATCATTTATGCAACAATAAAATAATCTGAAAAAAATTAATTCATGGATTGCTAGTGTGTTCTACGTCCTGCAAGTGTAAAACTTAATACTGTTCTCCAAAAAGTCCAATGACTCAATGACTTAGGAAAAACAAAGTCTGCAGACACTTTTGTCAATGAGTATCTTTCATGTAATAAATATTGAACATGATCTAAATAACCACTGAAATACTCATTGACCATAGATACCTCTAAAATAAATGCATTAGGAATTGTCTTTACAATTACAAAAATAAAACTAAATAAAATATTGTGGCATTTGCTGATGTGTATGGCTTTTTTTTAACAGGTGAGGACTTTTAGTAAAGCAGCAGCCACAAGTGATCAAGAATACAGCAGTGGATGCAGAGAATAATTGCAATTGGCTATAATTTACCAAACAGATCACCAAGAGATACTTGGTATATGAAAGGATAAAAAAATTGACTATTATATACATTTTTGTATGCTCTATGTTCCAATAATAAACAGAGGTCTGGATGTGTGAACTATATGGAATAAACCCTCAAGGATATAGGGAGAGAGACAGCGCTACGGGTCCCCAGGACATTTCTTGGTTACTCTTTTGCTTTATTAAAGTTGGCAGCGATTATTTTTTATTCATATTATTTTAGTGCACAACATTTAATTTATTTATCTCTCCTACCTTCACCTATGGTATATATTACACGTTAGGAATTGCTATAGTATTACAATTATCCCCTGTGGTCATTTGTTCTAGCATTACAGACAATATTCAACTGATTATGTATTCCCTGTTCGCATTTGTAATTGTCATGTGTACAACGTGCATTTTAAATACCTTTCATTTGTATAAAAAAATAAAAACCCTCTTTCCATTCTTTCCATTATGATGATCACCGCTTTTATTGCATTCTGGATATTTTGTTTTAATTTAGTAAAACTCATTTTAGATTTATCTGGCCATATTTTTTCAGTTTTAGAGTTGCATACTGTCTATGACTAACTCCACGTTTGTTACATTGACCCCCTCGCTTGCTGCGTAGGTTACACTATATTTTCTTGGAAGTCTTTATTTTAGCATCACTTAGTTGATAAAATTTTTACCATTCTTATACAAACTTAAATTGTTATGAAATACATCAATAAGAAAATGGTAGGCAGGTAAGTAATTTTTAAAAATGGCAACTAAGATAAGTAAACAACTTGGAACATATTTTAGGGAGAATGGTTTGATTCTTAGCGCCATCTCATTAATAACAGTTTTCACAAGTTGTATAGTAAATGTAATTCTTTTAAGACTGATCCCAATTAGACATTTTAACAGCTATGTTATGGATTAATCTAATTGTAATAGTTGTAATGAAAAAGCATATTAGGGTAATGTCACACAGTGCAATTTTCGTCGCTACGACGGCACGATCCGTGACGTCGCAGCGTCGTATGATTATCGCTCCAGCGTCGTAGACTGCGGTCACACTTTGCAATCACGGCGCTGGAGCGATGCCAAAGTCCCCGGGTAACCAGGGTAAACATCGGGTTACTAAGCGCAGGGCCGCGCTTAGTAACCCAATGTTTACCCTGGTTACCAGCGTAAACGTTAAAAAAACAAACAGTACATACTTACATTCCGGTGTCTGTCCCCGGCGTCTCAGCTTCTCTGCACTGTGTAAGCACCATAGCCGGAAAGCAGAGCGGTGACGTCACCGCTGTGCTCGCTTTCCGGCCGGCAGGCGCTCACACAGTGCAGAGAAGCTGAGACGCCGGGGACAGACACCGGAATGTAAGTATGTACTGTTTGTTTTTTTATTGTTTACGCTGGTAACCAGGGTAAACATCGGGTTACTAAGCGTGGCCCTGCGCTTAGTTACCCGATGTTTACCCTGGTTACAAGCGAACACATCGCTGGATCGCTGTCACACACAACGATCCAGCGATGTCAGCGGGTGATCAAGCGACGAAAGAAAGTTCCAAACGATCTGCTACGACGTACGATTCTCAGCGTGATGTCTGATCGCAGTAGCGTGTCAGACACAGCGATATCGTAACGATATCGCTAGAACGTCACGAATCGTGCCGTCGTAGCGATCAAAATTGCACTGTGTGACAGTACCCTTAGGATTACGATTTGTTTATACCTTAACTATTTAGGCATTCCAATTTCCTGCATTCTAGAAGATGTAACTTTTTCTAGAATCCTCATTCCTTGCAGTAGATGCACTCTTCCATTTTATTGGAATGCTAATGGTCAAATTAGCAATCAATGAAAAGTAAACATTTATCTTGTATATTAAACAAAACTGCTTGTTTTGATAGAATATTTACAATTAATGTGAGAACAAAGGAATAAATAACACTATTGAAAGGCATGTCATTGCCAGTTTATGAAGTTGGGAGTAAGAAAAGTTCTCATGGACCTATTATAATGCTAATTTCAGGCTTTTCACCAGATAGTTGCATAATGTTTGTAGAGCACTTATATTGAAATAATGGCTTTAAATAGTTATAAACAAGATTTTCTCTCTTGTGATCAGATCACAGCCATTTTAACACCCCAGTCTGTACATATGAGCAAACTTTTAAGAGTGCTGAAAGCATCATACAAGTGCAAAAGTTTTCCAAATTATTGTTTAAAATCAATATGAAACCAGAAAAACTACTCAAAAGCCCCGATACGTAGAGTGTTTTATATTGCTCTATGTATTCCCAAATTACCCAAAAGGTAAAAGAACCCCAATTAATAATGTCTTGTTTTTATACTTTCCTTAAAGTTTTTAAAAGTCGTAATTAGATTTAAAATTCCGTCAGGTTATCTGGATTATTTCTGAAATATTCTATTCACTTGGGTTGGTTATATGAATGTTTTAGTGAGCACTGATGAATCGTAGGCTAATTTATCAGATTGTTCACTATGATTGTTATGCTTTACTACCTTCCACATGCTGCAGTTTATAGTTGTATGAAGCATATAAATCCATGAGATTGAAATTCAGGAAGACCTTTAGATTGCCTAATGAACCATATGGGTTTGAGATTTTGTGTTATTTCTCAAACCCGGACGACCTGGTGTCATTTTAAATTTAGTTACCACTTTTAAACTTTAAGGGATGTATTAAAACCTGGCGTTTATTAATAATGAGGGTTCATTTACCGTTCAGAAAATTTGGTAATATGTATGTACTCATCCCTAAAGTGGTTTAAATGCATTAATTATACTGCTCTATTGCACTATGACACTTCAGTAACATCTGGAAGCCCTAAAGGGGAAAAACTATGTGCAATATATTGTCATAATAGATAGTGGAACATGAAAGTTGTCATGATATGTAATATCTATCTTTGTGGTAATTTTCCTGATGAAAGGGTCAGACAGACCTTGAAACGCATTGAGAATAAATCACCAGAGCTCTTCGTTATATCTGAAATTGTATCATTGTGGCAGCGCGGATTTAATCCACAAATTATCCTTTACTAATGTCTCGGAGACATCTGGTTGTCATTCTAACCCATCGGTGGCTCACGATCAAGTTATGGGGGATTTCCAATACACTTCCGGTTAGCGCAAGTTAAATGCCGCTGTCGAGATTGACAGCAGCATTTCATTGTCAAAGGCAGGGATTCTGACGTGGTTGTATTATTATGCCCAAAGTAGGAAATTGTTAACTATTCCCACAAGAGATTTCTTTGGTGTTCAGTTTGGGAAAAAAAAATTTAATTTCAAAAAGTAAAACTAGTGATAAATACAAAAACCTACAATCAATTAAGAAAATACATTTTTAAATGAAGTACCTATTATTTTAGAAATATGTGGGGGGGAATCCGTTATAGAGATGTGTGGGTTTTTCTTTAAGATTAAAATTTCTTTTGATGATTCTGTGTATGACAATATAAAATTGTTTTCTCAAAATGAGAATCCATGGATGTGATAATCTAGCATTATTGCTTACTTTAAATATATTTATCTGTGATTCTAGTGTAGATTTCAGTATGTTGGAGACTGGTTATGTGAGAATTAATTTTTAATTTTTTTAAACTTTCGGCTGGCTGTAGATTCATCAAAGTTCAGAACACAAAACAAAAAAAAATGTATTCAGAATACATTCTCGGAATTAAATTATCCTCCAATTTAAAATAATTTGAATAAGTTTTGTCCATCTCCAGTCCTAGGAACATTTAGGACTCATAAGTTTGAAAAAAATATAAGTGAATTCACCCATCACTAATAAATTACAATTGGTCTTAAGATACATTTTTTGCACTTTACATATGTGGTAATAGGTTCAAACAATCTATCGACTCATATGGCTCCTAACTTTCTTTTTTGGAGCAGATTGAAACAAGTTATTCCTTAAATGATCACAATTTTTTTCTTTGAACCACCTACTGCTATAGAGTCTTGCATTATGTATGGCATTGAGTGAAAAGTGGTGACATTACACTTAAAAACCTACTTTCTCGTCCCTTGTGAGACTGGTTAACATGAGTATTCACATTTTCTTTTAGAAAACTTGGGTGCCAGCTATGTTTGCCATGTAAGATAAGGTAGTGTTAAGAAGGGGAGGAGTTTCCTATGCATTTGCATTGAATAAGGTGTGGAGCAAAGCTCATAAGATTTGTATAAAAGGAGAAGATAGCTTGGTAGTTGCACCACTTCACTGCTGTTTGTTGGTTGCTGGTCACCAAGCACTTGGCAAGGAAAAACAATGAATACCCAGGCACAGACAAACCATGAAGAGGTAAGGTTTGCTTTTAGTTTTAATTTCTAGAGGTATCATTCAAAATAATAAGATGTTTTAGGATTTTTTTTATTACCAATTTGTTTTTGTGCACCTTTCCTTAAATGTTTAAATTTCTAACATGTATATGATATTTGCTAGTATGAGTTACTAAAGAGGACTGATTAGCATGTAGGACATAGACCAATATCAGAGGATATAGAAAAAGGAGAAAAAACGGAGTACCAAGATATTCATATATAAAGATAATACAAATTTTATTAGAACAAAATTTAAAAAGGCATATTAACATTAACACTCAGGAAACAGTCTATATGGCGTAGCCTAGGGTAGTGTGCACAAAGATTTGAAATATATCTAAGGTAAGCACTGGTAAATATAACCGCAACCTAGAGCCCTCAACACATGAAAAATAAAAAGCCCCAGAGTATGTATGTAACCAGTGACAGAGTTTAGCCTACTTATTACAATTAAAAGCCCCCTGTACAGTGACTGATTAGATATGCCTATACTAGATATATTATTGTATAAGTACTATAGTAAATAAAAATAATAAGTAGAGGATAAAACTAACTATGTAGGTGGGTATAATTTGCAGGCATGGCTTACCGGTGGGTGCACAAAGTCCTCAACAGATGGCAAAAGCCCCGAAGCGCGTTTTGTGCCCACGCTGGACACTTCCTCGTGTTTTTTCATGTGTTGGTTGCTCTAGGTTGTGGTTATATTTACCAGTGCTTACCTTAGATATATTTCAAATCTTTGTGCACACTACCCTAGACTATGCCATATAGACTGTGTTTCCTGAGTGTTAATGTTACTATGCCTTTTTAAATTTTGTTCTAATAAAATTTGTATTATCTTTATATATGAATATCTTGGTACTCCATTAGATAATATAGAAAAAGGAGAAAAAACAGATTTTTAAATATTTATGAATGTGATGGGATACTACTAAGTACTCCCTCTATATAGCACACATGATGCAACTGGGTTTTCTTTTTTGTACAATATCAGAGGATGTAGTTTACCCAATTTTTTTTATGGCGTATATATGTGACAATAGGGCATAAGCTGTTCAAGATACTGCTCCTTTAAAATTGTTATTTTGTTTTTGGAGGATAGTCTTATACTAGATGGACCTCCACTTATTTGATCTTCATTGCCTATTCTCATCAATTTTGTTATCTAAAGTGACACATTATTGTATTTGTATAAATCATTTCTACAGACCTTAACTGAGGTTTCTTTTTGTTCCTCATACAGATATGCTGCTGTGGTGTGCCCATCCTTTGTTCCACACCCCCAGATGATGAAACATTACAGGATATGGGTTGTCCGGTACATGGGGATGCTCCAGAAGGGGAATGGATCTGCCTGACAGATCTGCTGCGACATGGTCCATTCGGGATTCGGCCAAGACTTTTGCCGCCTCATCTAAAAACTTATATATTCCTTCATACAATTCGTACAGATACAGAGGACATATCCACAGAAAGTGACACAGAAGAGGAAATTGATGGGTCGGACTTGACTGAAAATGAAGAATATGACTCTAGGACATTTCCAGTCCCTCATCCAAAAAAGAGGTTTCTCGAGCGCTTTCTCAAATGTCAATAACGATTACAATTGTTATAATAAAAAAAAAATAAAATATGAATACATTAATTGTACTTGTGGTGTATCTTTCAAGCGTAAAAGTGATAAAACTGTATTCAAATTGGTAAACATATTGGTCCATTTCATTACACAACTAAAGTTTCTGGAGATTTTTTTACTGTTTCTCTTATATGTGTACATAATGACAGTGAACTGAATGTCCACTAAAGTAATCACACTGAGGAAAAGTTATACCTCTAAAGTAAATACAGAAAGTAATTGCAAAGTGCTGCGGAATATCTTGGCGCTATATAAATAAAAATTATTATTAAAAATTATAATAAAGTAGTGAACACTGCATATGCTCATAGTGTCAGTAGAAATTGAAAGTTGCTGACAAAAGCACTGTGATGCCCCCGAGTACCTGCATTCTGGCCAGAGGAAGTGACATTGCAGGCTGGAAGTGACCTGCAGGTCGGATGTTCCCCACCCTTAATATACACTAAGCAGGTGAATCCTATATGTACTTGATGTGTACACACTGTACTTGTATAACTTGAGCACATTAGAATGTGAGGCTGTGTCTATATACTGTACATGAGCACAGTAAGTGCATACATTAATGATTAGGGGTGCAACTGTTAATAAACATCTTTAATGCATAGCTGTATATGTCTGAATTCTGAAAAAAAACACATTTCTTTGCACACCGCAGTCAAAAATTCCAACTCTTGGTTTTTCCACACTGTCATATCGCCCATTTCCTACAAAGTGGGCAGGGATTGTGGAAGGATAGGAGTAAGGTGACAAAAGTTAGCTACAGTTACAAATATATTATGAACAGGGGGGTTCTGTATCGGAACAGGGGTGAGATTTGTGTCGGGGTACATATGGAGGCTCACGTCACTTTATTCCTTGCCTGATCCCTTAGGAAGAAAGTGCCTTTAGCATTTATCTATTTAAAACCATCCTAGAACCAATATACTGGCTTGGAATTTGACACAAATGTAATTTTGAACAAACTGAAATCAAAACACAGAAGTGGTTAATAATGAATGTGAACCTGAATCTCTTTAGGGAACACCAAGTTTTTCCTTTGAGAATCTAGCCAGTATTGTTCATTTAAGAGTTTTGCAATTTCAATCACTGCTAGGTACAACATTAAACGGCTTTAATAATTTAATATTTTTAATCGGATCCAGGCACGTCCCAAAGCACTTCACCAATTCCAAAATCATGTGGAGAAGGAACTAGTTCATTTGGACAAATCCACTTCTACCAGAATGAGTAACTACAATAAATCCAAAGGAGAAACAGGCAATTAAAGAGTTTAGATAAGATCTAATAAAATCAGCAGGCAAGGGAGGTGGAATTTTGGTTCTTAAATTCATTTGATGGTATAATGTGAAATTATCAGACATCCAAAGCTAAGAAGTTAATCTGGAATCATACGATCCAACACCGATTTTTCAAGGGTAATTCTGGAAATTATTGCCTCCCCAAGATTCATAAAAACATTTCCACCACCTCTCTAACCCTTCATAACTGGAATGGAGTCAGTTAGGCTGGAGAAAATGGTCCACTCACGTTCCACATTTTTCCTCTTTGGTTCAAAATCTACTGGGTTATATCAGAGATTCCAAATAACTTATGGTTTTTGATAAATTCAGTTAGCAACCGGCATATAAGTGGATAAGTTGTGGTGTTAGATTATACCTTTAAATTTGCCATAATGTTGACATCAACAGTCTCGTACTTTTTGAACAAATTCAGTTCATACACTCCTGAGATTAAGAAATTGTGTTAACCGCTACATTTTTATTGAACAAATTTTTTCCCTAATAATTTTTCCCCCAAAGAAAAGCGTTAGCATGGGGGCTTAATTTCCACCTTCATTGGCAAATACAGCTATGGTGGCTTTGGAAGAAAAATTTGCTCAATGAGTTTAATCCATTTCTCTCAAATTAAATTGAATGGACATTTTAAACTCGATGATCTGCCCTTGATATGGGAGGAGGGAACAGACAAAACATGACTTTCTCAACTCAACCTAAAATATACAGAACTGAATCAATGAATTTTTTGTACATTACTGGCTAATGCGTATAAATCAGAAAGTTACCATATTTTAAACATTGCAACAGCTATCGTATATACTCGAGTATAAGCAGACCTAAGTATAAACCGCGGCACCTAATTTTGCCACAAGAAACTGGGTAAGCTTATTGACTCTACTATAAGCTGGGTATGTATTATGATAATAATAATCTTTATTTATATAGCGCCAACATATTCCACAGCACTTTACAGTTTAACAGTTTGAAACACAACAGTCATAGGTAACAACAATAACAATACAGTAATAAAGCAAAATAAGACGACCCTGCTCGTGAAAGCTTACAATCTACAATGAGGTGGGGGAGATACAAAGTACAGGTGTGTATTTACAATGATGTATTTACAATGATGGTCCAGCCATCTTCAGGGGGTGGGGGGGTAGATGGAGATAGTGAATGGGCTGCACACACAAACATAAAATGAGTTTGATTAGGGAACGTGATAGGCCACTCTGAACAAATGAGTTTTGAGCGAGCGCTTAAAACTATGCAAGTTGTGGATGGTTCTAATATCTTGGGGTAGAGCATTCCAGAGGATTGGTGCAGCACGGGAGAAGTCTTGGAGTCGGGAGTGGGAGGTATGGATTAGTGCAGAGGTTAGTCGAAAGTCCTTTGCAGACTGTGGTCGGCTAGGCCGATAGACAGAAATGAGGGAGGAGAGGTGCCGCACTGTGGAGAGCTTTGTGGGTGAGAACAAGTACTTTGAATTGTATCCTGTAATGAATGGGCAGCCAGTGTAATGACTGGCGAAGAGCGGACACGTCCCCTTATCCCTGTCCTTGTATGCATGGCTCCCCCATCGCTGACCTTGTATGCATGACTACTTATCCTTTCCTTGTATGCGTGTTTTCTATGTAAAAAAAAGAACAAAACATCCTACTCACATTGCTGCAACTTGTTCCGGCGTCAGCAGCTTTTTCTGCCAAGGGATCACGTGGCCCTGCTCATCAAGGTAATGAATATTCACTCCACGCTTATGGGGGTGGAGAGGCATGCATATTCTTACCTTAGTGAGGTGGGGCCATGCGATTGCTGGGCCGGAAATGCTGCTGGCGCTGGAACCAATGAGATGCAGCAAGGGCATGCAGGAAAGTGAGTAGGATGTATTCTGGACGCAGGCGGATGTTATTGTCACTGTGCGTGCTATAAGGCTGGGATCACACTTGGGAAATATGGCCGTCTTGCATGTTAATACCTGGCACTGCCGCCGGCACTCAAGAGCGGAGTGTGTTGCTCCATGTATTGCTATGCTGCCGCACGTTCCCCAGTGCTGGCGGCAGTGCCGGCTATTAACATGCGAGACTCAACTCTGGAAGAAGGGAAGCGAAAAGAAAATGAAAAGCTCTGGGGGTTAAGGGGTTAAAAGTGCAATCTTGCCATCCCTTACATACCATCAAAACATCCCAGAGGGAGAATTTAATAGGACTAAATGAAATTGTAACCATGGTAAAGACCATATGGAAGAATCAAATAATGTACATAAATTCAAGGGTAGAGGCTATTCAAACTGGATACTGAATAGAGCAGATACAAGTTGTTTTAAAATATAAATGGCGATATAGAAAATTTTAAAAATAGAAAAAATATCTAAAATGTATTACATTTTCTTCTGAAATCAGTCCACGATGCAGAGCAATTACAATAATTTGAAAATATTTCCTAACCAGGATAGTAATCTTTTAGATATTTTATAACAAAATAAAAGCTCATTTTGTTGAAAATCTGTCTATAAAACTGGAGGAAAAAAGAATTAAAGCCAATGAGAAAAATGAACGTTCAAAACACGGCTCTCGTTAAATGGTTGCATTATTTATAGGGATTATGCCCACATTATAGCAGTTTTGCACTGCAATCTACTAATTTCATTAACCTCTTTCTCACCTCGGATGGGAGAGTACGTCTGAGCCCGCATTAAAGCCGGGACATGTCAGCTGTTTTGAACAAGTGGGGTGGGGGGATCGCTAATAGCGCACACCACGCAGCTGCTATGGGACCCCCAGTACCAACGGAGAAGCAGCGGGTGACAGGAAGCCTAAGCCTGTCCCCGCTGCTAAAGTGAAATGAATATTCACGCTTCCCTATGCCCCCATGGGCGTGGAGAGGAGTGAATTCATTTTCACTATAATAGCGGGCAGCATTTGCGCAAATTGCGGCTAAACACTGCCCGCTATCAGAGCCCACAGATCAGGGTCCCTCCCCGCCGCTCCCTCAGAAGCCCCCAGCTCATATGGCTGCTATGGGGCCATAAGCCAGGGGTCCCAGCGCCAATGCAGCCCCCCCAATGCTCGTTAATGGGGAGAGAGCATCAAATGACACTCCTTCTCCCATGATTCCCCTCACCGCTGACACACAGCAGGTGCGCGATGGCATCACTTCATCGCGACCCTGCTGTGTGTGAGGCCGACAGCAGTGCAGCTCCTGACATCGGAGCAGAGCCGCTGCTGGAGTCAGCGTGGGAGCGAGGAGGAGAGGTGAGTATTGTGCTTTTTTGTGTTTTTTTTATCGAGTCCTGGCTTGTTGTATGAGGGTGAGCTGCATAATGCCCTATGGGGCAAGGAGGGGGTGTGAGCTGCATGATGCCCTATGGGACAAGGGGGATGAGCTGCATGATGCCCTATTGGGCAAGGAGGGGGTGTGAGCTGCATGATGCCCTATGGGGCAAGGGGGTGAGCTGCATGATGCCCTATGGGGCAAGGGGGATGAGCTGCATGATGCCCTATTGGGCAAGGAGGGGGTGTGAGCTGCATGATGCCCTATGGGGCAAGGGGGTGAGCTGCATGATGCCCTATGGGGCAAGGGGGGTGAGCTGCATGATGCCCTATGGGGCAAGGGGGTGAGCTGCATGATACCCTATGGGGCAAGGGGGGGTGAGCTGCATGATGCCCTATGGGGCAAGGGTGGGTGAGCTGCATGATGCCCTATGGGGAGGGTGAGCTGCCTGATGCCCTATGGGGGGAGTTAGCTGCATGATGCCCCATGAGGAGGGTGAGCTGCCTGACACCCTTTGGGGAGGGTGAGCTGCATGATGCCCTATGAGGGTGAGCTGCATGATACCCTATCAGGGGGCTACATTATATTCCATGAAGGGGCTGCATTATACCTTATGAGGGGGTTTGCACTATACTCTAAGGGGGATACATTATACCCTATGGGGGCTGCATTATACTTTGAGGCTGGTTGCATTATATTCTATGGGGGGCTGCATTATATTCTGTGAGGGGGATACATTGTACCCTGAGGGGGCTACTTTATTTTCTTTGAGGGGGCTACTCCAACCCCTGCTACATAATTAAGAGTGTACTACCTTATATTATACCCTGATATTAGCGTGTTTTACCGCACAATTGGTGGTCTTGTATTTATTTCTATGTAGCTACATAGTGGGCCTCAAGAATGATTTTCTCTGGTGGGCCCAAGATGTTCCAGTCCGACGCTGAATGCATCCTCTAATTGTGAGCAGAGAGGTTTTCAGAATGCTGAGAAGCGGGATGGTGACACTAGTTATGGTGTCATCGCCGCTCACCATCTTGGTGCAGTCCTCAAAGTTTTGTAGGATGGTACATACAGTATGTCTGACATCCATGTCCACTCCTGAGGTCTTATGTGTGGAGTCTGAACACAGAGGAGGCAAGTGCAAGCCTGCAACCCAATAGTGTGGAACAAAATGAAAGTGAAGAAAATAAATCAGACATTCCCAGACCCTCATCCAAAAAAGCGATTTCTTAAGCTTGCAGGTGTATTTTTTTTAAAGAGCAACAATCATGATCATTGATGCAACAATAAAATAATCTGAAAAAATAAATACATGGATTGCTAGTGTGTTTTATGTCCTGCAAGTGTAAGAATTAATATTGTTCTCTAAAAAGTCCAATGACTTAGATACTCATTGACAAGTGTCCACAGACTTTGTTTTTCCTTTCATGTAATAAATATTGACCATGATCTAAATAACCACCGAAATACTCATTGACAATATATACCTCTAAAATAAATACATTAAGAATTCTCTTTACAATTACAAAAATAAAACTAAATAAAATATTGTGGCATTTGCTGATGTGTATGGCTTTTTGTTAACAGGTGGGGACTTTTAGTAAAGCAGCAGCCACAAGTGATCAAGAATACAGCAGCGGATACAGAGAATAATTGCAATTGGCTATAATTTACCAAACAGATCACCAAGAGATATTTGGTATATGAAAGGATAAAAAAAAATAGACCATATAAATATGTATATAATAGTCAATGTTCCAATAACAAACAGAGGTCTGGATGTGTGAACTATATGGAATAAATCCTCAAGGATATAGGGAGAGAGACAGCGCTACGGGTCCCCAGGACATTTCTTGGTTACTCTTTTGGTTTATTAAAGTTGGCAGCGATTATTTTTTATTCATATTATTTTAGTGCACGACATTTAATTTACTTATCTCTCCTACCTTCACCTATGGTATGTATTACACGTGAGGAATTGCTATAGTATCACAATTATCCCCTGTGGTCATTTGTTCTAGCATTAGACAATATTCAACAGATTATGTATTCCCTGTTCGCATTTGTAATTGTCATGTGTACAACGTGCATTTTAAATACCTTTCATTTGTTTAAAAAAAATGAAAACCCTCTTTTTTTATTCTTTCCATTATGATGATCACCGCTTTTATTGCATTCTGGATATTTTGTTTTAATTTAGTAAAACTCATTTTATATTTATCTGCCCATATTTTTTCAGTTTTAGAGTTGCATACTGTCTATGACTAACTCCACGTTTGTTACATTGACCCCCCTCACTTGCTGCGTAGGTTACACTATATTTTCTTGGAAGTCTTTACTTTAGCATCACTTAGTTGATAAGTTTGTATAAGACTTGTAAAAATTCTAAATTGTTATGAAATACACCAATAAGAAAATGGTAGGCAGGTAAGTACTTTACTGAAAAAGTAATTTTTAAAAATGGCAACTAAGATAAGTAAGAAACTTGGAACATATTTTAGGGAGAATGGTTTGATTCTTAGCGCCATCTCATTAATAACAGTTTTCACAAGTTGTATTTACTATACAACTATGTAATTCTTTTAAGACTATTCCCAATTAGACATTTTAACAGCTATGTTATGGATTAATCTAATTGTAATAGTTGTAATGTAAAAGCATATTAGGATTAAGATTTGTTTATACCTTAACTATTTATGCATTCCAATTTCCTGCATTCTAGAAGATCAAACTTTTTCTGGAATCCCCATTCCTTGCAGTAGATGCACTCTTCCAGTTTATTGGAATGCTAATGGTCAAATTAGCAATCAATGAAAAGTAAACAGTTATCTTGTATGTTAAACAAAACTGCTTGTTTTGATAGAATATTTACAATTAATGTGAGAACAAAGGAATAAAGAACACTATTGAAAGGCATGTCATTGCCAGTTTATGAAGTTGGGAGTAAAGCCCCCGTCTCACTAAGCGAGATTGCTGCTGAGTCACAAGTTTTGTGACGCAACAGCGACCTCAGTAGCGATCTCGCTATGTGTGACACGTAGCAGCGACCAGGCCCCTGCTGTGAGATCGCTGGTCGTGTCGGAATGGCCTGGACCTTTTTTTGATCATTGAGGTCCCGCTGGGTAGCACACATCGCTGTGTTTGACACCTTACAAACGACCTCGTTGACGACTCAGACACTGAATCGTCATAATAGCTCCCATGTGACATCATTGTACAGGTCGCTACAGGTCGCTGGTGAGATGTCAAACAGTGAGATCGCAGCAGCGATCGTTGGGAAGATCTCACTGTTTGGCATCTCACCAGCGACCACATAACGACACAGCAACGATCCCTGACAGGTCGTATCGTTGTCGGGATCACTTTAGCGTCGCTAAGTGAGACGGGGCCTTAAGAAAGGTTCTCATGGACCTATTATAATGCTAATTTCAGGCTTTACACCAGATAGTAGCATAATGTTTGTAGAGCACTTATATTGAAATAATGGCTTTAACCCCTTCACCCCCGGAGCTTTTTCCGTTTTTCCGTTTTCGTTTTTCGCTCCCCTCCTTCCCAGAGCCATAACTTTTTTATTTTTCTGTCAATTTGGCCATGTGAGGGCTTATTTTTTGCGGGACGAGTTGTACTTTTGAATGACATCATTGGTTTTACCATGTCGTGTACTAGAAAACGGGAAAAAAATTCCAAGTGCAGTGAAATTGCAAAAAAAGTGCAATCCCACACTTGTTTTTTGCTTGCCTATTTTGCTAGGTTCACTAAATGCTAAAACTGACCTGCCATTATGATTCTCCAGGTCAGTACGAGTTCATAGACACCTAACATGACTAGGTTCTTTTTTACCTAAGTGGTGAAAAAAAATTCCAAACTTTGCAAAAAAATAAATAAATAAAATTGCGCCATTTTCCGATACCCGTAGCGTCTCCATTTTTCGTGATCTGGGGTCGGGTGAGGGCTTATTTTTTGCGTGCCGAGCTGGCATTTTTAATGATAGCATTTTGGTGCAGATACGTTCTTTTGATCGCCCGTTATTGCATTTTAATGCAATGTCGTGGCGACCAAAAAAACGTAAATCTGGCGTTTCGATTTTTTTTTTCATTACGCCGTTTAGCGATCAGGTTAATGCTTTTTTTTATTGATAGATCGGGCGATTCTGAACGCGGCGATACCAAATATGTGTAGGTTGGGTTTTTTTTTTATTGATTTATTTTGATTGGGGCGAAAGGGGGGTGATTTAAACTTTTATATTTTTTTTATTTTTTTCACATTTTTTTTAACTTTTTTTTTTAACTTTTACCATGCTTCTATAGCCTCCATGGGAGGCTAGAAGCAGGCACAGCCCGATCGGCTCTGCTACATAACAGCGATCATCAGATCGCTGTTATGTAGCTAAAATGCAGGTGTGCTGTGAGCGCCGACCACAGGGGGGCGCTCACAGCCACCGGCGATCAGTAACCATAGAGGTCTCCAGGACCTCTATGGTTACAATGTACAAGCATCGCCGACCTCCGATCATGTGACGGGGGTCGGCGATGCGCTCATATCCGGCCGCACGGCCGGATGCGGTAGTTAAATGCCGCTGTCTGAGTTTGACAGCGGCATTTAACTAGTTAATAGCGGCGGGTGATCGCGATTTCACCCGCCGCTATTGCGCGCACATGTCAGCTGTAAAAAACAGCTGACATGTCGCGACTTTGATGTGCGCTCATCAAAGCGGGGGTCCCGACATGTGACGTACTATTCCGTCACATGTCGGGAAGGGGTTAAATAGTTATAAACAAGATTTTCTCTCTTGTGATCAGATCGCAGCCATTTTTAACACCCCAGTCTGTACATATGAGCAAGCCTTTTAAGGGTACCGTCACACTCAGCAACTTTCCAACGATCACGACCAGCAATACGACCTGGCCGTGATCATTGGAATGTCCTTGTGTGGTCGCTGGAGAGCTGTCACACAGACAGCTCTCCAGCGACCAACTATGCCGAAAGGCCCCGGGTAACCAGGGTAAAAATCGGGTTACTAAGCGCAGGGCCGTGCTTAGTAACCCGATGTTTACCCTGGTTACCATCGTAAAAGTAAAAAAAAAAAAAACAGTCCATACTTACATTCTGGTGTCCGTCAGGTCCCTTGCCGTCTGCTTCCCGCACTGACTGACTGCCGGCCGTAAAGTGAAAGCATAGCACAGCGGTGAGGTCACTGCGGCGCTCTGCTCTTACTGTATGGCCGGCCGGCGCTCACAGTCAGTGCGGGAAGCAGACAGCGGGGCACAGACACCGGAATGTAAGTATGTACTGTTTGGTTTTTTTACTTTTACGATGGTAACCAGGGTAAACATCGGGTTACTAAGTGTGGCCCTGCGCTTAATAACCCGATGTTTACCCTGGTTACAAGCGAACGCATCGTTGGATCGGTGTCACACGCCGATCCAACGATGACAGCGGGAGATCCGGTGACAAAATAAAGTTTCAAACGATCTGCTACGACGTACGATTCTCAGCAGGGACCCTGATCGCTGCTGCGTGTCAGACACAGCGATATCGTATGGATATCGCTGGAACGTCACGGATCTTGCCGTCGTAGCGATCAAAGTGCCAATGTGAGACGGTACCCTAAGAGTGCTGAAAGCATCATACAAGTGCAAAAGCTTTCCAAATTATTGTTAAAAATCAATATGAAACCAGAAAAACTACTCGAAAGCCCCGATACATAGAGTGTTTTATATTGCACTATGTATTCCCAAATTACCCAAAAGGGAAATGAACCCCAATTAATAATGTCTTGTTTTTATACTTTCCTTAAAGTTTTTAAAAGTCGTAATTAGATTTAAAATTACATCAGGTTATCTGGATTATTTCTGAAATATTCTATTCACTTGGGTTGGTTTTATGAATGTTTTAGTGAGCACCGATGAATCGTAGGCTAATTTATCAGATTGTTCACTATGATTGTTTTGCGATACTACCTTCCCTATGCTGCAGTTTATAGTTGTATGAAGCATATACACTCACCGGCCACTTTATTAGGTACACCATGCTAGTAACGGGTTGGACCCCTTTTGCCTTCAGAACTGCCTCAATTCTTCGTGGCATAGATTCAACAAGGTGCTGGAAGCATTCCTCAGAGATTTTGGTCCATATTGACATGATGGCATCACACAGTTGCCGCAGATTTGTCGGCTGCACATCCCAAAGATGCTCGATACAAGGCAGGATGGATCCATGCTTTCATGTTGTTTACGCCAAATTCTGACCCTACCATCCGAATGTCGCAGCAGAAATCGAGACTCATCAGACCAAGCAACGTTTTTCCAATCTTCTACTGTCCAATTTCGATGAGCTTGTACAAATTGTAGCCTCAGTTTCCTGTTCTTAGCTGAAAGGAGTGGTACCCGGTGTGGTCTTCTGCTGCTGTAGCCCATCTGCCTCAAAGTTCGACGCACTGTGCGTTCAGAGATGCTCTTAGGCCTACCTTGGTTGTAACGGGTGGCGATTTGAGTCACTGTTGCCTTTCTATCAGCTCGAACCAGTCTGCCCATTCTCCTCTGACCTCTGGCATCAACAAGGCATTTCCGCCCACAGAACTGCCGCTCACTGGATTTTTTTTCTTTTTCGGACCATTCTCTGTAAACCCTAGAGATGGTTGTGCGTGAAAATCCCAGTAGATCAGCAGTTTCTGAAATACTCAGACCAGCCCTTCTGGCACCAACAACCATGCCACGTTCAAAGGCACTCAAATCACCTTTCTTCCCCATACTGATGCTCGGTTTGAACTGCAGGAGATTGTCTTGACCATGTCTACATGCCTAAATGCACTGAGTTGCCGCCATGTGATTGGCTGATTAGAAATTAAGTGTTAACAAGAAGTTGGACAGGTGTACCTAATAAAGTGGCCAGTGAGTGTAAATCCATGAGATTGAAATTCAGGAAGACCTTTAGATTGCCTAATGAACCATATGGGTTTGAGAGTTTGTGTTATTTCTCAAACCCGGACGACCTGGTGTCATTTTAAATTTAGAAACCACTTTTAAAAACTTTAAGGGATGTATTAAAACCTGGCGTTTATTATTAATCAGGGTTCATTTACCGTTCAGAAAATTTGGTAATATGTATGTACTCATCCCTAAAGTGGTTTAAATGCATTAATTATACTGCTCTATTGCACTATGACACTTCAGTAACATCTGGAAGCCCTAAAGGGGAAAAACTATGTGCAATATATTGTCATAATACATAAATATTACATATCATGACAACTTTCATGTTCCACTATCATTGTGGTAATTTTCCTGATGAAAGGGTCAGACAGACCTTGAAATGCATTGAGAATAAACCACCAGAGCTCTTCAATATATCTGAAATTGTATAATTGTGGCAGCGCGGATTTAATCCACAAATTATCCTTAACTAATGTCTGAGAGACCTCTGGTTGTCATTCTAACCCATCGGTGGCTCACGATCAAGTGATGGGGGACTTCCAACACACTTCCGGTAAGCACAAGTTAAATGCCGCTGTAGAGATTGACAGCAGCATTTAATTAGTTAACAGCTACAGGTGAATCAGGATTTTACTCGGGGCTGTTAGAGGCACATGTCAGCTGTTCAAAGCCCACGTCATAGGCAGGGATTCTGACGTGGGTGTATTATTATGCCCAAAGTGGGAAATTGTTAAATATTCCCACAAAAGATTTCTTCGGTGTTCAGTTTGGAAAAAAAAAATGTAATTTCAAAAAGTAAAACTAGTGATAAATACACAAACCTACAATAAATTAAGAAAATACATTTTTAAATGAAGTACCTATTTTAGAAATATTTTGGGGGGGAATCCGTTCCAGAGCTGATGTGTGGGTTTTTCTTTAAGATTAAAATTTCTTTTGATGGTTCTGTCTATGACAATATAAAATTGTTTTCTCAAAATGAGAATCCATGGATGTGATAATCTAGCATTATTGCTTACTTTTAAATATATTTATCTGTGATTCTAGTGTAGATTACAGTATGTTGGAGACTGGTTATGTGAGAATTATTTTGTTTTGTGTTCTGAACTTTGTTGAACCATCTACAGCCAGCTGAAAGTAAAAAAAACAAAACAAAAAAAAAATTTATTCCGAATAAATTCTCTATTTTAAATTGGAGGATAATTTAATTCCATTTGAATAAGTTTTGTCGACCTCCAGTCTTAGGAACATTCAGTATTAAACATGTATGTTCCAGTCAATTAAAGTCAATTTTTTTGTTCACAGCCTTTTAAGGTTCAGCAAAAATGGTGGACAGCCACCATTTTGCTGAACAAGCATAAAGCAAATTACAAAAAATCTGTTAAAACAATTTTTGGAGGAAAATCATCCTGTATAATTAAATTTCATGTGAATACCATTGCCTCATTCGAAGATAACAGTTTTAAACCCCTTTTTGCAATCTAATCTTTTCAGTGCTGCAATTTTGTGTTGAATTTATTCACCATACATTTTTTTTTATAAAACATTTTGCTGAATATTAGTGATTACTGAATTACATACTGTTCAGCGTAATTCTATTTCAAGGCTAAAATGGAACAGCCTATAGCATCATAAGGATCTACCAGGAAGCCACAGCTCTTATATATGAGTGGTATGAGCTGACCTTAACATGAAACATGAAGCAAATCTTTGCTTTGCAGGCATATACAGATCATGGTGAGGCATGCTGGAGGATAAAACATGGAGGATGTGGAACCGCAATGTATAACTGAAGGTTTATCCAACTAATACAAAGTCTTAGATATCACAAATAGTGGCGTTCAGCTATCATTTTCAAAATTAACCCCCTAAATAAAACATTTTTGACTTCTGTTTTAGTAGAGTAATGATATCTACTTGACATCAATTCTTTATTTTTAACATTCAAAATACTACAGCCAAGTGGATCTAGCAAAATACGAATGCTAGCAAAAAAAGTCGATGAACATTGGAAAGGCCAGAAAAGTGAGGGGTGATCATTTCTATTTTATATATTGTGACTCATAGGTTTGAAAAAAATATATAAGTGAATTCACCCATCACTAATAAATTACAATTGGTCTTAAGATACATTTTTTGCACTTTACATATGTGGTACCGTAATAAGTTCAAACAATCTATCGACTCATATGGCCCCTAACTTTTTTTTTTTGAGCAGATTGAAACAAGTTATTCCTTAAAGTATCATTTTTTTCTTTGAACCACCTACTGCTATAGAGTCTTGCATTATGTATGGCATTGAGTGAAAATTGATGACATTACACTTAAAATCCTGATTTCTCATCCCTTGTGAGACTGGTTACCAAGAGTATTCACATTTTCTTTTAGAAAACTTGGGTGCCAGCTATGTTTGCCATGTAAGATAAGGTAGTGTTAAGAAGGGGAGGAGTTTCCTATGTATTTGCATTGAATAAAGGTACCGTCACACTCAGCGACGCTGCAGCGATATAGACAACGAGCCGATCGCTGCAGCGTCGCTGTTTAGGTCGCTGTAGAGATGTCAAACACAGCAGCTCCACAACAATGTAGGAGCGATCCTGTGACGTAGCGGTGACTCACTTATCGTTCTCACAGGTCATTAGCTCCATGTTTAACATTGGTGACGTCGTTGCTTTTGCTGTCAAACACAACGATACACGCTGATCTGGCGACCAAATAAAGTTCTGGACTTCTAGCTCCCACCAGCGATATCACAGCAGGATCCAGATCGCTGCTGCGTGTGAAACACAACGAGATCGCTATCCAGGACGCTGGAACGTCACGGATCATTGTTGTTCTTGTTGGAAAGTTGTTTAGTGTGAAGGTACCTTAAGATGGGGAGCAAAGCTCATAAGATTTGTATAAAAGGAGAAGATAGCTTGGTAGTTGCACAACTTCACTGCTGTTTGTTGGTTGCTGGTCATCAAGCACTTGGCAAGTTTAAACAGTGAATACCCAGGCACAGACAAACCATGAAGAAGTAAGGTTTGCTTTTAGTTTTAATTTCTAGAAGTATCATTCAAAATAAGATGTTTTAGGATTTTTTATTATTACCAATTTGTTTTTGTGCACCTTTTCTTAAATGTTTACATTTCTAACATGTACATGATATTTTTTAGTATGAGTTAAGGTACCGTCACATTTAGCGATGCTGCAGCGATACAGACAACGATGCCGATCAGTGCAGCATCGCTGTTTGGTCGCTGGAGAGCTGTCACACAGACCGCTCTCCAGTGACCAACGATGCCGAGGTCCCCGGGTAACCAGGGTAAACATCGGGTTGCTAAGCGCAGGGCCGTGCTTAGTAACCCGATGTTTACCCTGGTTACCAGTGTAAAATGTAAAAAAAACAAACAGTACATACTCACCTTCGCATCCCCCGGTGTCCGCTTCCCTGCACTGACTGAGTGCCGGCCCTAACAGCAGAGCGGTGACGTCACCTCTGTGCTGTACTTTCACTTTACGGCCGGCGCTCAGTCAGTGCAGGAAGCGGACGCCGGGGGACGCGAAGGTGAGTATGTACTGTTTGTTTTTTTTACATTTTACACTGGTAACCAGGGTAAACATCAGGTTACTAAGCGCGGCCCTGCGCTTAGTAACCCGATATTTACCCTGGTTACCAGTGTAAAACATCGCTGGTATCGTTGCTTTTGATGTCAAACACGACGATACACGCCGGTCTGACGACCAAATAAAGTTCTGAACTTTCTTCAACGACCAGCGATATCACAGCAGGATCCTGATCGCTGCTGCCTGTCAAACTAAATGATATCGCTTGCCAGGACGCTGCAACGTCACGGATCGCTAGCGATATCGTTTAGTGTGAAGGTACCTTTACTAAAGAGGATTGTGATTAGCATGTAGGACATAGACCAATTTCAGAGGATGTAGTTTACCCAATTAATTTAATGGTGTATATATTTGACAATAGGGCATTAGCTGTTCAAGATACTGCTCCTTTAAAATTGTTATTTTGTTTTTGGAGGATAGTCTTATACTAGATGGACCTCCACTTATTTGATCTTCATTGCCTATGCTTATCATTTTTTGTTTTCTAAGGTGACACATTATTGTACTTCTATAATCATTTCTACAGACCTTAACTGAGGTTTCTTTTTTTCCTCATACAGATATGCTGTGGTGCACCCATCCTCTGTTCCACACCCCCAGATGAAGAAACATTCCAGGATATGGATTGTCCAGCACATGGGGATGCTCTAGAATGGGAATGGATCTGCCTGACAGATCTACTGCGACATGGTCCATTCGGGATTCGGCCAAGACTTTTGCTGCCTCATCTAAAAACGTATATATTCCTTCATAAAATTCGTACAGATACAGAGGACATATCCACAGAAAGTGACACAAAGGAGGAAATTAATAGCTCGGCCTTGAGTGAAAATGAAGAAAATGACTCTAGGACATTTCCAGTCCCTCATCCAAAAATGTGGTTTCTCGAGCGCTTTCTTAAAGATCAATAATGATTACAATTGTTATAATAAAAAATTAAATTATGAATACATTAATTGTACTTGTGGTGTATTTTGCAGGCGTAAAAGTCATAAAACTATTTAAATTGGTAAATATATTGGTCCATTTCATTACACAACTAAAGTTTCTGGAGATTTTTAGTGTTTCTCTTATTCAATTCACTGTCATTATGTACACATATGTCAACTCAAGTAATCACACTGAGGAAAAGTAATACCTCTAAAGTAAATACAGAAAGTATTTGTAAAGTGCTGCGGAATATGTTGGCGCTATATAAATAAAAATTATTATTAAAAATTATAATAAAGTAGTGAACACTGCATATGCTCATAGTGTCAGTAGAAATTGAAAGTTGCTGACAAAAGCACTGTGATGCCCCCCCCTTCCCAGGTACCTACATTCTGGCCAGAGGAAGTGACATTGCAGGCTGTAAGTGACCTGCAGATTGGATGTTCCCCACCCTTAATATACACCAAGTAGGTGAATCCTATATGTACTTGATGTGTACACACTGTACTTGTATAACTTGTGTACATTAGAATGTGAGGCTGTGTCTATATACTGTACATGAGCACAGTAAGTGCATACATTAAGGCATAGCTGTATATAAACAGTTGCGCCTCTAATCATTAAAGATTTTTATGACTGAATTCTGAAAAAAATGGTTTGGAAAAACAAACAAACATTTCTTTGCACAACGCAGGCAAAAATTTCAACTCTTGGCGATTTTACGGTGTGAAAAAGCCCATTTCCTACAAAGTGGGCAGGGATTGTGGAAGGATAGGATTAAGGTGACTAGAATTAGCTACAGTTACAAATAGATTATGAACAGGGGGGTTCTGTATCTGGACAGGGGTGAGATTTTTGTCAGGGTACATATGGAGGCTCACGTTAATTTATGCCTTGCCTGATCCTTTAGGAGGAAGTGCCTCTTAATAGAGCATCTTCAGCATTTATCTATTTAAAACCATCCTAGAATCAATATACTGGCTTGGAACTTGACACAAATGTCATTTTGAACAAACTGAAATCAAGACACAGAAGTGGTTAATAATGAATGTGAACCTGAATCTAATTAGGAAACACCTAGTTTTTCCTTTGAGAATCTAGCCAGTATTGTTCATTTAACCCCTTCACCCCAAAGCCTGTTTTCACCTGAGTGACACGGCCAATTTTTACAATTCTGACCACTGTCAATATATGAGGTCATAACTCTGAAACGCTTCAACGGATCCTGGTGATTCTGAGATGGTTTTCTCGTGACATATTGTACTTTATGATAGCGGTAAAACTTCGATATGACTTGCATTTATTTGTGAAAAAAACAGAAATTTGTTGAAAATTATGAAAATTCAGCAATTTTCAAATTTTTCGTTTTTATGCCCTTAAATTAGAGAGTTATATCACATAATATAGTTAATAAAACAACATTTCCCACATGTCTGCTTTACATCAGCACAATTTTGGAAACAATTTTTTTTTGTTAGGGAGTTATAAGGGTTAAAAGTTGACCAGCGATTTCTCATTTTTGCAACAAAATTTTTTTTATGGACCACCTCACACTTGAAGTGACTTTGAGGGGTCTATATGACAGAAAATGCCCAAAAGTGACACCATTCTAAAAACTGCACCCCTCAAGGTACTCAAAACCACATTCAAAAAGTTTATTAACCCCTCAGGTGCTTCACAGGAATTTTTGGAATGTTTAAAAAAAATTGAACATTTAACTTTTTTTTCACAAAATTTTTAATTCCGATCCAATTTGTTTTATTTTACCAAGGGTAACAGGAGAAATTGGACCACAAAAGTTGTTGTATAATTTGTCCTGAGTACGCCGATACCCCACATGTTGGGGTAAACCATTGATTGGGCACATGGCAGAGCTCGGAAGGGAAGGAGCGCCATTTGACTTTTCAATGCAAGATTTGCTGGAATTAAGATCGGAACCCATGGCTCGATTGGAGAGCCCCTGATGTGCCTAAACAGTGGAAACCCCCACAAGTGACACCATTTTGGAAAGTAGACCCTCTAAGGAACTAATCTAGATGTGTGGTGAGCACTTTGAACCTCCAAGTGCTTCACAGAAGTTTATAATGTAGAGCCGTAAAAAAAAATTCATATTAATTTTCACAAAAAATGATCTTTTTGCCCCAAATATTTTATTTTCCCAAGGGTAACAGGATAAATTGGACCCCAAAAGTTGTGGTGCAATTTGTCCTGAGTACGCTGATACTTCATATATGGGGATAAACCACTGTTTGAGCACATGGCAGAGCTCAGAAGGGAAGGAGCGTCGTTTGACTTTTCAATGCAAAATTGGCTGGAATTGAGATCGGAACCCATGTCGCATTTGGAGAGCCCCTGACATGCCTAAACAGTGGAAACCCCCCACAATGGACCCCATTTTGGAAAGAAGACCCCCTAAGGAACTTATCTAGATGTGTGGTGAGCACTTTTAACCCCCAATTGTTTCACTAAAGTTTAGAATGTTGCGCAGTGAAAATTAAAAAAATCATTTTTTCTTTCCACAAAATGATGTTTCAGCCCACAATTTTTTTTTCCCAAGGGTAACAGGAGAAATTGGACCACAAATTTTATTGTCCAATTTGTTCTGAGTACGCTGATATCCCATACATGGGGGGAACCACTGTTTGGGCGCACGGCAGAGCTCGGAAGGGAAGGAGCGCCGTTTGAAATGCAGACTTAGATGGATTGGTCTGCAGGCGTCATGTTGCATTTGCAGAGCCCCTGATGTACCTAAACAGTAGAAACCCCACACAAGTGACCCAATATTGGAAACTAAACCCCTCGAGGAACTTATCTAGATGTGTTTTGAGAACTTTGAACCAACAAGTGTTTCACTACAGTTTATAACGCAGAGCCATGAAAATAAAAAATCTTTTTTTTTTCCACGAAAATGATATTTTAGCCCCCATGTTTTTATTTTCCCAAGGGTAACAGGACAAATTGGACCCCAAAAGTTGTTCTCCAACTTGTCCTGAGAACGCTGATACCCCATATGTTGGGGGGACCACTGTTTGGGCGCACAGGAGAACTCTGAAGGGAAGGAGCACTGTTTTAGTTTTTCAAAGCAGAATTGGCTGGAATTGAGATCGGATGCCATGTCGCATTTGGAGAGCCCCTGATGTGCCTAAACAGTGGAAACCCCCAATTCTAACTGAAATCGTAACCCCAACCTTAACCCCAGCCCTAACCTTAACCCTAGCCCTAACTCTAGCCCTAACCCTAACGCTAATGGGAAAATGGAAATACATACATTTTTTAAAATTTTATTATTTTTCCCTAACTAAGGGGGTGATGAAGGGGGGTTTGATTTACTTTTATAGCGTTTTTTTGGCGGATTTTTATGATTGGCAGCTGTCATACACTAAAAGACGCTTTTTATTACAAAAAATAGTTTTTGCATCACCACATTTTGAGAGCTATAATTTATCCATATTTTGGCCCACAGAGTCATATGAGATCTTGTTTTTTGCAGGACGAGTTGTCGTTTTTATTGGTACCATTTTCGGGCACATGACATTTTTTGATCGCTTTTTATTACAATTTTTGGGAGGCGGAATGAACAAAAACCAGCAATTCCTGAAATTCTTTTAGGGGGGGCGTTTATACCGTTCCACCTGTAGTAAAATTGATAAAGCAGCTTTATTCTTCAGGTCATTACAATTACAGCGATACCTCATTTATGTAATTTTTTCGTGTTTTGGCACTTTTACACAATAAAAACTTTTATATAAAATAATAATTGTTTTTGCATCGCTTTATTCTGAGAGCTATAACTTTTTTATTTTTCTGCTGATGATGCTGTATGGCAGCTTTTTTTTTGCGGAACAAGATGACGTTTTCAACGGTACCATGGATATTTATATCCATCTTTTTGATCGCGTGTTATTCCACTTTTTGTTCGCCTGTATGATAATAAAGCGGCATTTTTTGCCTTGTTTTTTATTTTTTATTTTTGCGGTGTTCACTGAAGGGGTTAACTAGTGGGATAGTTTTATAGAGCGGGTCGTTATGGATGCTGCAATACCAAATATGTGTACTTTTATTGTTTTTTTTAATTTACATATATAAATGGTTTTATTGGGAAATGTTTTTTTTTTCTTTATTTGGGGATTTTTTTATTTTATTGTTATACATTGTATCTTTTTTTACTTTGTACTATTGTCCCAGGGTGGGACATCACTGTTTTACATCAGAACGTTGATCTGACAGTGTGCATAGCACTGTCAGATGAACGCTCTGACAGGCACGTTCCACAGGCTTGCCGGCGCCTGCACTCAGCAGCTCTCAGCAGGCGCCGGCAAGCCAGGTCAGTAAATGACCCGGAAGGAGTCCCGCGACCATCTTGGATCCGGGGACTCCTTCCAGGTCACCAGAGCAGCGCGATCTCGTCGCGTTGCTCCGGTGGGAGAGCGCAGGGAGCCCTCGTCCCTGCGCGATCCCCCTCTATGTCGCTGTCACTATTGACAGCGGCATCAGAGGGGTTAAATGCCCGCGATCGGCGATAGCACCGATCGTGGGCATTGCTGCGGGGTGTCAGCTATCATAAACAGCTGACACACACACCTGATCACCGCGGCGCTCAGCGCGAGACCGCGGTGATCGAGCCGCCATACTAGTACTGCGGCTGGTACAAATGCAGTGCCGGCAGCGCAGTACTAGTACGGCGCATGTCGCGAAGGGTTTAAGGAGTATTGCAATTTCAATCATTGCTAGGTACAACATTAAACAGCTTTCTTTGAAATAAACCAAAAAACTTTTTTTTAAATCAGATCCAGGCACGACCCACAGCACTTCACCAATTCTAAAATCATGTGGAGAAGGAACTAGTTCATTTGGACAAATCCACTGCTACCAGAATGAGTAACTACAATAAATCCAAAGGAGAATCAGGCAATTAAAGAGTTTAGATAATATCTAATAAAATCAAGAGGCAAGGGAGGTGGAAATAAATTTATCAGACATCCAAAACTAAGAAGTTTATCTGGAATCATGCGATCCAACAGCGATTTTTCAAGGACAATTCTGGAAATTATTGCCTCCCCAAGACTCAAAAACATTTCCACCACCTCTCTAACCCATTATAACTGGAATTGAGTCAGATAGAGGAAAAACGTGGAACGTGGGTGGACCATTTTCTCCAGCCTTTGGTTCAAAATCTACTGGGTTATATATCAGAGATTCCAAGTAACTTATGGTTTTTGATAAATTCAGTTAGCAACCGGCATATAAGTGGATAAGTTGTGGTGTTGGCAACATTATGGCGAATTGACAGGTATAAGCTATCAACGGTCTCTTACTTTTTGAACAAATTCAGTTCATACACTCATGAGATTACGAAATTGTGTTAGCAGCTACATTTTTATTAAACAATTTTTTTCCCTAATATTTTTTCCCCCAAAACAAAGCGATAGCATGGGGGCTTAATTTCCCCCTTCATTGGCAAATACAGCTTTGGCGGGTTGGGAAGAAAAATCTGCTCAATGAGTTTAATCCGATTTTTAAAATACATAGTAACATAGTTAGTAAGGCCGAAAAAAGACATTTGTCCATCCAGTTCAGCCTATATTCCATCATAATAAATCCCCAGATCTACGTCCTTCTACAGAACCTAATAATTGTATGATACAATATTGTTCTGCTCCAGGAAGACATCCAGGCCTCTCTTGAACCCCTCGACTGAGTTCGCCATCACCACCTCCTCAGGCAAGCAATTCCAGATTCTCACTGCCCTAACAGTAAAGAATCCTCTTCTATGTTGGTGGAAAAACCTTCTCTCCTCTAGATGCAAAGAATGCCCCCTTGTGCCCGTCACCTTCCTTGGTATAAACAGATCCTCAGCAAGATATTTGTATTGTCCCCTTATATACTTATACATGGTTATTAGATCGCCCCTCAGTCGTCTTTTTTCTAGACTAAAAATCCTAATTTCGCTAATCTATCTGGGTATTGTAGTTCTCCCATCCCCTTTATTAATTTTGTTGCCCTCCTTTGTACTCTCTCTAGTTCCATTACATCCTTCCTGAGCACCGGTGCCCAAAACTGGACACAGTACTCCATGTGCGGTCTAACTAGGGATTTGTACAGAGGCAGTATAATGCTCTCATCATGTGTATCCAGACCACTTTTAATGCACCCCATGATCCTGTTTGCCTTGGCAGCTGCTGCCTGGCACTGGCTGCTCCAGGTAAGTTTATCATTAACTAGGATCCCCAAGTCCTTCTCCCTGTCAGATTTACCCAGTGGTTTCCCGTTCAGTGTGTAATGGTGATATTGATTCCTTCTTCCCATGTGTATAACCTTACATTTATCATTGTTAAACCTCATCTGCCACCTTTCAGCCCAAGTTTCCAACTTATCCAGATCCATCTGTAGCAGAATACTATCTTCTCTTCTATTAACTGCTTTACATAGTTTTGTATCATCTGCAAATATCAATATTTTACTGTGTAAACCTTCTACCAGATCATTAATGAATATGTTGAAGAGAACAGGTCCCAATACCGACCCCTGCGGTACCCCACTGGTCACAGCGACCCAGTTAGAGACTATACCATTTATAACCACCCTCTGCTTTCTATCACTAAGCCAGTTACTAACCCATTTACACACATTTTCCCCCAGACCAAGCATTCTCATTTTGTGTACCAACCTCTTGTGCGGCACGGTATCAAACGCTTTGGAAAAATCGAGATATACCACGTCCAATGACTCACCGTGGTCCAGCCTATAGCTTACCTCTTCATAAAAACTGATTAGATTGGTTTGACAGGAGCGATTTCTCATAAACCCATGCTGATATGGAGTTAAACAGTTATTCTCATTGAGATAATCCAGAATAACTTCCTTCAGAAACCCTTCAAATATTTTACCAACAGTAGAGGTTAGACTTACTGGCCTATAATTTCCAGGTTCACTTTTAGAGCCCTTTTTGAATATTGGCACCACATTTGCTATGCGCCAGTCCTGCGGAACAGACCCCGTCGCTATAGAGTCCCTAAAAATAAGAAATAATGGTTTATCTATTACATTACTTAGTTCTTTTAGTACTCGTGGGTGTATGCCATCCGGACCCGGAGATTTATCTATTTTAATCTTATTTAGCCGGTTTCGCACCTCTTCTTGGGTTAGATTGGTGACCCTTAATATAGGGTTTTCATTGTTTCTTGGGATTTCACCTAGCATTTCATTTTCCACCGTGAATACCGTGGAGAAGAAGGTGTTTAATATTAAATGTCCATTTAATTTAAGAAAAATGATGATCTGCTCTTAATATGGGAGGAGGGAACAGATATAACATCACTTTCATATATAAGGGATAATCCTTTCAACTTAATATACAGAACAAAAACAACTAATTTATTTATACATTATAGGCTAATGCATATAAAGCAGAAAGTTACCATATTTTAAACATTACAACAACTATCGTATATACTCGAGTATAAGCAGACCTGAGTATAAACCGTGGAACCCAATTTTGCCACAAGAAACTGGGTAAGCTTATTGACTACTATAAGCTGGGTATGCATTGTCCCCTCATCCCTGTCCTGGTATGCATGGCTCCTCCATCCTTGTTCTTGTATGCATGGCTCCCCTATCGCTGTCTTTGAAAGCATGGCTACTTATCCCCTCCTTGTAATGCATGTTTCCTATGTCAAAAAAAGAAAAAATAATCTTACTCACCTTTCTGCATGCCCTCGCTGCATCTCCTTCCAGCGCCAGCAGCTCTTCCTGCCAAGCGATCACGTGGCCCTGCTCATCAAGGTAATGAATATTTACTCAACGCCTATGGGAGTGGAGAGGCATGCATATTCTTTACCTTAGTGAGCAGGGCCACGTGATTGCTGGGCCGGAAATGCTGATGGCACCAGAACCAATGAGATACAGCGAGGGCGAGCAGGAAAGTGAGTAGGATGTCTTCTGGAAGCAGGCGGATGTTGGTGTCACTGTGCGCACTATAATGCCGGGATCACACATGAGAGAAATATGGCCGTCTCGCATGTTAATACCTGGCACTGCCACCGGCACTCAAGAGCGTGCAGCTGCATGTATTGCTATGCGGCCGCACGCTCCGCTCCCGAGTGCCGGCGGCTGAGCCTGGTATTAACATGCGAGACTTGGCCGTATTTCTCACATGCGTGATCCTAGCCTAAGAGAAATAAATATTCATTTCTCTTTAGCAGCGGGCACAGTAACAGCCGCAGGATCCTGCCTCCTGTGACCCACTTCTTAGCCGATCCCTCTACCCCACCGCTCTCTGGGACAATTGACTCATGTATAAGTCGAGGGAGGCATTTTCAGCACAAAAAAGTGCTAAAAAAACAAAAAAACTCGGCTAATACACGAGTATATGGTAAATTTATTTTAACTCCTTTCTGCCAGGCGACGGGATAGCATATCAGCTGGCAGTATCCCCCGCTTTGAGGTTGGCTGCAGCGGTGAGCCCACCTCAAAGCCGTGACATGTCAGTTGTTTTTAACAGCTAACATGTGCGTGCAATGGGCGTGAGTGGAATCACGATACGCCCATTAACTACCGTATTTTCCGGCGTACAAGACGACTTTTTAACCCCTGAAAATCTTCTTAAAAGTCGGGGGTCGTCTTGTACGCCGGGAATCGCCTTGTACGCCGGGTGTATATGGTGGGTGGGGGGGGGAGTGATCCTGATGACGACGAGGGGGCGTCTCACAGGAAAGTGAGTATCCCCCATTACCTTATCATAGCGCTGCAGCGTGGGGTCTCTGTGCTGGGAGCGGCGGCTGCTGTGCTGTGCTGTGGCGGCTCCTCTTCTGCAGTGTGGGGCCTCTGGTGCTGTGGGGCGGTGGCGGCGGTGGCGTATCTTCATGCAGTCGGGGCTCCTCCGGCATCTCAAAGCCTAGAAGCCCCGCCGGCAACTCCATCGGTGTAATGCGCTGGCCTCCGGGAAAATGGCCGCTGCTTAGATTCAGATCTCGTGTCCCGAGATTTCGGGACGAGATCTGAATCTGAGCATGCACAGCCCCCAGCGGCCGGGCCACCGCATCGCACCTATTGAGCTGCCTCCGGGAAAATGGCCGCTGCTCAGATTCAGATCTCGTCTCCCGAGATCTCGGGACGAGATCTGAATCTGAGCAGCGGCCATTTTCCCGGAGGCCACCTGACCGCATTGTACCGATGGAGTTGCCGGCGGGGCTTCCAGGCTGAGATGCCGGAGGAGCCCCGACTGCATGAAGATACGCCGCCGCCACTGCCCCACAGCACCAGAGGCCCCACACTGCAGAAGAGGAGCCGCCACAGCACAGCAGCCGCCGCTCCCAGCACAGAGACCCCACGCTGCAGCGCTATGATAAGGTAATGGGGGATACTCACTTTCCTGTGAGACGCCCCCTCGTCCTCATCAGGATCACTCCCCCCCCCCCAAAAGGCACATATTCACCGGCCCTATAAGACGACATACGGTGTATAAGAAGACCCCCAACTTTTAAGAAGATTTTATTTTTTAACTGGTAAAGTTGGGGGGTCGTCTTATACGCCCAGTCGTCTTATACGCCGGAAAATACGGTAGTTAAATGCTGCTGACAAACTGACAGCTGCATTTTACAAGTGCTCCCAGCCAGAAGTACTCGCACCGCTGACCCCGTCACATGATCAGGGGTCATTGGTGCATTGACATAGCAACCTGAGATCTCCTTGAGACCTCTATGGTTGTTGATGGCAGATTGCTCTGAGCACCACCCTGTGGTCGGCGCTCATAGCAAGCCTGCAATTCTGCTACATAGAGGTGAAGCACAGATCACCTCTATGTAGCAGAAGCGATCAAGTAGTGCATGCTTCTAGCCTCCCATGGAGGCTATTGAAGCATGCCAAAATTGAAAAAAAGTGTTTAAAAATATAAAAAAATAAATATTAGTTCTAACCACCCCCTTCTCGCCCCGATCAACATAAAATAAAAAAACCTACACATTTGGTATCGTCACTTTCAGAATCGCCCGATAAAAAAAAAGGATTAACCTGATTGCTAAACAGCGTAGCGAGAAAAAAAAAAAAAGTTACATTTTTTTGGTTGCCGCGACATTGCATTAAAATGCAATAACAGTCGATCAAAAGAATGTACCTGCACAAAAGTGGTATTAAAACAGTCAGCTCAGCTGGCAAAAAATAACCCCTCACCCAACCCCAGATCACGAAAAATGGAGATGCTACGGGTATCAGAAATCTGCGCTATTTTTTATTTTTTTAAGCAGACTTTATAATTTTTTTTACCACTTAGATAAAAGAGAACCTAGACATTTGGTGTCTCTGAACTCATAATGACCTGGAGAATGATAATGGAAGGTCAGTTTTAGCATTTAGTGAACGTAGAAAAAAAGCCAAACAAAAAGCAAGTGTGAGATTGCACTGTTTTTGCAATTTCATAGCACTTGGAATTTTACAGTTTTCTGTTACATGACATGGTAAAACCAATGGTATCATTCAAAAGTATAACTCATCCAGCAAAAAATAAGCCCTCACATGGCCATATTGATGGAAAAATAAAGTTATGGCTCTGGAAAGAAGGGGAGCGAAAAAAGAAAACGAAAAGCTCCGGGGGTTAAGGGGTTAAAAGTGCAATCTTGCCCTCCTTTACATACCATCAAAACATCCCAGAGGGAGAATTTAATAGGACTAAATGAAATAGTAACCATGGTAAAGACCATATTGAAGAATCAAATAATGTACATAAATTCAAGGATAGAGGCTATTCAAACTGGATACTGAATAGAGCAGATACAAGTTGTTTTAAAACAAATGGCGATATAAACAATTTTAAAAATAGAAAAAAAAATATATGCCAATACTAAACCAAGATAGTATTTTTAGATATTTTATAACAGATTTTAAGCAAAACAAGCTTTTATTTCGTCTATAAAACTGGAAGAAAAAAAAGTTGAAGCCAATGAGAAGAATGAACGTTCTAAAACATGGCTTTCGTTAAATGGTTGCTATAAATGTGGGCATAATCCCTATAAATCATGCAGTTTTGCACTGCAATCTACTAATTTCATTAAAAAAAAAAGTATCCTATAAAAATGTAATCAATTGTAGCACTTCCTGTGTTCTATTTGATTGAATGTTCAGTGTAGAATATCCAGTATAGGTTATACCACAAGGTCTTTTAAAAGCACACAATGGCATTTATCGAATGCAACTAATTACAATGCAGTACATATATCCATCCTCAGTCTATAGACTTTTTTAAATGGCCATATAGGAGAAATTACCCCTTTTTATACCCATGAATGTAAAACAGATCTCTTTGGGGAGGATATTTATATTAAAATAAAAAAACAAGCTCCTAAATCAAAGATCTTTCTGTATATTTAAATTAGAAACTAGAGCTCTATTGGGTTTGAATATTAAGCAAGACATTAATTTCTATCATGTGGAATTAATGTGTATTTTTTTTTCTTTGTCATTGTGGTTTTTAATTACTGCCATTAGTGATGAGCGAGCACAAAAATGCTTGGGTGCTTGTTGCTCTGGTCGAACAAATTGGAATACTCGGGTACTCGACCAGAGCAACGAACCCAATGTAAGTCTATGGGAGACCCGAGAATTTTTACCGCAAGAGTGTCTTTCAGTTCTAAAAATGCCTGAAAATGATGGTAACACTGCTCAAATGACATGGGAACATCAAGGGGATAGCCCCTGGAAGCATTCCTGACTAAGAAAAAATACATACAATAAGATATGGCCTTCCCACAACCCTTTCTGATGACAAATGCACACTTAGCAGGATGCAGCAGGCCTCCACTGATACAGGCTAGGAGCGGCACATGTGCAAACTACTTGATAAGAACAACCACCCCCACCCTCCAAACATTGCAGGGGTTGGCTGCCTAGTAGAAAAAATGCACATTGATATAACTTACATAGGACGCCAGTCACACTGATAAGTGTGGTGCACAGTGTCTGGTATGCAACCTATTGATGACGCCCCTTGTATTAACAGTTGGGCTGCCCAGCACTATAATATGCAGCACACAGTGACAGACACCCCAGAAAAACCTAACCAACATAGAGGCCTGGCCACATCCTGCAAAAAAAGGATATGATATAGTGCAAAAAAAATGCATGCATATGATAAACACATGCACTATATGAGGTATTGGTTTAATATTTTGGCCAAAATAAAGTATAAAGTAAGCCCGCAACCCAACGTCAAGGGTGCTCATTATATTGCGGGTCCTACCACTAATATATAAAGACAGCTAACATAGAAAAAACTCAGAAAAAATACATACAATAAGATACGGCCTTCCCAAATGTGCACACTTAGCATTCCTGACTAAGGTCACAGCTGTAAGCAATGCGGTCAGTTTCACACCATTTTTACAGGTGCACCAAAAATCATACAAAAATGAAACCAGAACAGATTTTGATGGGAAATATGTTAAGTTACATCCTTTCCAGGGTAATGACTTGTATATAAGGCAAAATAATTAACCCCAGACCAAAATCTTCTTCCCCCACTTCGGCTATGTTCACACGATGTAAACTGGACTGTGCATTACCTGCCTGTGAACTGTGCCCTATACAAAGCCTCTTTTGTGCAATCCTATACTAAGCAGTCACCCCTTCCATGAGTTGGTAGTTAGTATTTTGACCAGTATTGCAGCCATCTATATTACATGGGCTTGCTGCATCCTGGTAGTGCACTAGTACAGAAACCTGGACGGGTAGGCACTGCTGTCTCTTTGTGCTGTATTAAGTCTACAAACTCATACTGACCTGAAGAATCATAATACCAAGTCAGTTTTAACCCCTTCGACATGCCCTGGTACTAGTACGGTGCATGTTTCTCTCCCTTTGATGTGGGCTCCGGCGGTGAGCCCACATCAAAGTCGCGACATGTCAGCTGTTTTGAACAGCTGACATGTGCACACAATAGCAGCAGGTGGAATCCCGATCCACCTGCCGCTATTAACCAGTTAAATGCCTCTGTCAAATGCTTACAGCAGCATTTAACTACTGCTTCCGGCCACGCAGCCGGAAATGCATGCATCGCCGACCCCCGTCACACGATCGGGGGTCAGCGATGCATAGGCATGGTAACCAGAGGTCTCCTGCTTGCTGTGTGCGCCACCCTATGGTCGGCAATCATAGCAAGCCTGCAATTCAGCTACATAGGAGTGATCTGATGAATTGAGTAGAAAATGTAACACATTTTAGACTTTTTTCTATTTTTTTATATCAGTTTATTTTTGTAAACCACTTGTATCTGCTCTATTCAATAATCCATTTGAATAGCATCTATACTTAAACTTATGTACATTGATTCTTCAACATGGTCTTTATCATGATTATAATTTCCTTTAGTCTTAAATTCTCCCACTGGGATGTTTTTGATATGTAAGGAATGGCTAGATTGTGCTTTTATAATATAGTTCGTTGTAATGTTTAAAATATGGCAATATGGTAACTACTGATTTATATGCATTAGCCTGTAATGAACAAAAAACTAGTTGATTCAGTTTTGTATATTTTAAAGTTTAACCTCTTTCTGACCTCGGACAGGATAGTACGTCCGAGGTCAGATACCCCCACCTTTGATGCAGGGCTCCGGCGGTGAGCCCACATCAAAGCCGGGACATGTCAGCTGTTTTGAACAGCTGACATGTGCCTGCAATAGCGGCGGGTGAAATCGCGATTCACCCGCCGCTATTAACTAGTTAAATGCCTCTGTCAAACGCTGACAGCGGCATTTAACCGGTGCTTCCGGCCATCCGGCCGGAAATGAGCGCATCACTGACCCCTGTCACATGATCGAGGGTCAGCGATGCATCAGAATGGTAACCATAGAGGTCATTGAGACCTCTATGGTTACTGATGCCGGCCTGCTGTGAGCGCCCCCTGTGGTCGGCGCTCATAGCAAGCCTGCATTTCTGCTGCATAGCCGTGATCTGATGATCGCTGCTATGTAGCAGAGCCTATCAGGCTATGCCAGCTTCTAACCTCCCATGGAGGCTATTGAAGCATGGCAAAAGTAAAAAATAAATGTTTTAAAAAATATGAAAAAATAAAAGATAAAGTTTAAATCACCCCCCTTTTGCCCCATCCAAAATCAAATAAAAAAACAAACATACACATATTTGGTATCATGTTCAGGAATGCCCGATCAATAAAAAAAGCATTAGCCTGAGCGCTAAACTACGTAGCAAGAAAAAAATTCATAACGCCAGAATTGTGTTTTTTTGGTCGCCGCGACATTGCATTAAAATGCAATAACTGGCGATTAAAAGAACGTATCTGCACAAAGGTGGCATCACTAAAAACGTCAGCTCAGCAAGCAAAAACTAAGCCCTCACCCCACCCGAGATCCTAGAAAGTGGAGACGCTACGGGTATCAGAAAATGAAACAATATTTTTTAAGCAAAGTTTTGCATTTTTTTTTCACCACGTAAATAAAGAATAACCTAGACATGTTTGGTGTCTATGAACTTGTAATGACCTAGAGAATCATAATGGCAGGTCAATTTTAGCATTTAGTGAACCTAGCAAAAAAGCTTAACAAAAAGAAGTGTGGGATTGCACTTTTTTTGTAATTTCACCACACTTGGAATTTTTTTCCTGTGTTCTAGTACAAGACATGGTAAAACCAATGATGTTCAAAAGTACAACTGGTTCCGCAAAAAATAAGCCCTCACATGGCCATATTGATGGAAAAATAAAGTTATGGCTCTGGAAAGGAGGGGAGCAAAAAATGAAAACACAAAAACAAAATGGGCTGCATCTTGAAGGGGTTTTAACATAGTGAACATTGTAGATAAAACAACATTTGTAGAATTGCCTTTTGTTGTAATTTCAACACAGAATATATTCTAGTACAGTATGTGGTACAATGAATGTTACAATTTAAAAGGAAAAATCCTTCATCAAAAAAACAAATCCTTATATAACACTGACCCAAAAATAAAGAGATGGATCTTAAAAGAAAGGAGAGGAAAACAGTTTTACAGTTAGATCTCAGTAATAAAAAAAATAAGCCATAAATGCCACATTTTACCCATGTAAGCATACATTAGTGTGTTATACCTATTGGCCTAGATTTAAAGTAATTTAGACAGAATTTGGTAAAAACAAAATAAAGGTGAGCTCATTGGTCTTTATACATTTACATAAGAATTTGTCTCTTAAATTTTCACTTTTTTGTTATGATCTACAGAGTAACGTCACGCCTTATCCTAGTTTAACACTGGTCAAAGCAATTTTTCTGGCAAAAGGTTTTAAAACATATTTTAAGTCAATTTTGGCTGCGGATTACAAATATGAACTCCGTTTTTGCTATCACATCAGGATTGAGATATTTTCAATTTTTGATTAAAATTACTCCTGATGTTTTATGATAAAAACAATTTTTGGTACTACATTTTTAATCAAGGAATAACAAAGATTATAAAGTCTATGTACAGCAAATCAAATACACTTACAGAATTAAACTGCAAAATATAAAAACACATATATATGGCACACAGATGAATGACAAATGGAAGTTATTTGAACTTTCTTTTCTTGGCTGATCTGTGATGTACAGCTTCTGGGTTGTCTCTCATCAAGCTCCAGCAATAGTCAGCCATCATATGCGAGTCCCACCGGCCTTGATACCATTCTTTCATTGTTTTAATGTCCTGATGAAAATGCTCCCCTTGTTCCTCGCTCACTTCCCCAAGATTCTCTGGAAAAAAGTCCAAATGGCTGTGTAAATTGTGAATCTTGATACTCATTCAACATCAAAGATTTCGCAGACTCATTATTAGCTCTCCCACAATCTCTTCAGAGTTGTCTGCTTTCTTATTCCCTAGAAAATTCTGCAAAACATTACAAAATGCATTCCAAGCTCTTTATTCTGTCTCATTCATTTATGAGAAACCCAAATTTTATCATATAAGTGTTATTTGAGGTCCATCAAATATTCCAGCCTCTCTCTTCTCTTCACTAAGACCAGGAAAAGTTGAACATATATAGTTAAAGCATTCTCCACTGTGATTGAGAGCTTTGACGAACTGCTTCATCAATCCAAGTTTTATGTGTAAGGGAGGAAAGACAATATTCTTCCTATCCACTAGAAGATCATGGATGACATTCTTATTGCAAGATGCTAAACTGTCGCTGAGGCCATTCAGTTTTCACCCAATGCTCTGCTGTAGCTCTGTCTCAGTAGCACAGAAAACAAGGGTGTTGTGTACCCTTCTTGCAGACCCAAAAGAAAGTTAACCATTTTCAAATCAACACAAATTAACCACCCAAATTAAACTAAATTTACCTTAGTGAACCGTATAAACCGGCACTTTTCATACACTACTTATATTTATCATGGAATTCATGAAAATGGGCTATACCTATGGTGCAAAAACATGATGTGATAGAGAAATTATAAGATCAGATTTGAATTCAGCACCCTCAAATTAGTCTAAAACGGTTCTTAAAGTCCATGCCAGAAATGTTTTATTTTTTTTTGTAGACCAGTGCAATAAATAACATTTACAAAATATATCACTAAAAGATACAAACACTATTTTATTGGGTTATATTTTATATATCTGAAAAAAAAAAAAAAATATATATATATATATATATATATATATATATAATACTGTGTATATATATATATATATATATTACTGTGTGTATATATATATATATATATATATATATATATATATATATTACTGTGTGTATATATATATATATATATATATATATATATATATATATATTACTGTGTGTATATATATATATATATATATATATATATATATATATATATATATATGTAATGCGGTGTATGGGGTGTGTGATAAACGTAAGTGGAAAACACTCAATACATGGAAATAAATATAAAAATAAAAATATATGCGTACCTTAGCTTAGTAACTCTCCTTTTAGTCTATGTTCTTGGGTTTTGGTCTTAAAATATATTAATGCAATTTTTATCATATAAAAGGATAGAAGAGGCTACAGCATATTTGGCATTCATGTAGTGAGAACAAAGACAAATATAGTATAAAATATATTAAAACAATTTTAGTAAATGTTAAAGGGGTAAGGTGCGAGAATGTGAATGGGCAGAAATCAAAATATAACTTAAAAGTGTTTTTTTACTATAAATGCATAAGAAAGCCTAACTAGTAGTGCAAGGAGAGGAATCCCTAAATGGAGATCCCCATAATTATGAAATCCAGTAATTAGGAAATTCCTATTAAAATATCTAATATCCTATTAAAGATTGTGTTGGCAGCAGAGTATGATGGAACGGACAAGTGGAACTGTCCGCTTTACTTGGTATAATTTCAAGACCTTCAACTCACAAATCAAATCAGTCTGCAGTGATTATCACCCAAAATTGTATTATAAAGGGTTAACAAGCTTCTTCAGGAGTGTTCCTGTTGTAAATCCCTTTCTACAGAACAATGGATGTGCTGACCAAGTAAACACTATAGATTGTGACTTGTCTGTAGATTAGGGTAGTATTGGCATGCTGAGCTGTCTCACATTAAGGTACCTTCACACGAAGCGACGCTGCAGCGATAGCGACAACGATGTCGATCGCTGCAGCGTCGCTGTTTGGTCGCTGGAGAGCTGTCACACAGACCGCTCTCCAGCGATCAACTATGCCGAGGTCCCCTGGTAACCAGGGTAAGCATCGGGTAACTAAGCGCAGGGCCGCGCTTAGTAACCCGATGTTTACCCTGGTTACCAGCGTAAAATCTAAAAAAAACAAACAGCACATACTTACATTCACGTCCCCCTGCGTCCACTTCCTGACTGACTGAGCGCCGTACAGTGAGAGCAGAGCGGTGACGTCACCGCTGTGCTGCTTTCACTTTCACTTTGCGGCGCTGAGTCAGAGGAGGAAGCAGACTGCAGGGGGACGCAATGTGAGTATGTGCTGTTTGTTTTTTTTACATTTTACGCTAGTAACCAGGGTAAACATCGGGTAACTAAGCGCGGCCCTGCGCTTAGTAACCCGATGTTTACCCTGGTTACCAGTGTAAAATATCGCTGGTATCGTTGCTTTTGCTTTCAAACACAACGATACACAGCGATCGGACGACCAAATAAAGTTCTGGACTTTATTCAGCGACCAGCGACATCACAGCAGGATCCTGATCGCTGCTGCGTGTCAAACGAAACGATATCGCTAGCGAGGACGCTGCAACGTCACGGATTGCTAGCGATATCGTTATAATGTCGTTTCGTGTGAAGGTACCTTTAGATGCTCTTTATCTTTAAAGTCTCCACATAGAGATCACAGAGCTGCTGCCGTCTGCAGGTGTAATGTGTGATGGCAACTCCACACCAAACTAATTGAATTACTGTCCCTCTCAGGCTTCTATTACAAATAGTGTATATCTCATCAGATTGATAAGGATCTTTCCCTATACTACTGTCAGGACTGACATCCCAATGCTTGTTTCGCTGGTTATTCAGCTTTTTCCAGGGGCCGAGACACCAGACATACAATCTTATAGGTCTGCTTCTGATTAAACAAGATTAATTTGATTAGTTGTTCCTGCTGTCAATGGCTTAGACAAAGGAGATAATGATTACTGTCATTACATTGGGTTTAGAAAGTAAACCTACATATATACCAAGAGAATAGAGTAAATCAACTAAGAAACTGCACATATATAATCAATTTAATAGAAAAAAGACCAATTGTAGATTAATTCAAGTATCTGAGTAATCAGGATTGTAAGCCCAAAACTATGGGGAGAGATAAAAAAAAGGCACAGTGACACCTGCCTTACTGTACACAGTAGTCACTGTTCCTTACTATCTCTCCCACACTTTTGGGCTTAAAATCCCGATTACTCTACCCTTTTGTGCCAATTTTGCTACTAAAAAAAAAAATCCTGAAACCAGTTTGTGTGCATCGTATACAGAACGCCTCCTTCATGGTGAAGTAACAAGTTGTATTTAAACTTCTGCACCATTAGATTTTTTTTATATGGTTTGTCCATCTGACAAACTGAACCCAACAAGTATCTATTTTTCTTTTTTAATTCACACATTGCGTTTTTGCTGTTATTTTTTTTTTTTTAATCTACAGCCAAACCTGGTCTTGGCAGTAAGAAACTTAGTTAAAAAAAAATCTTTGCTTATTTTTCATCCTAATCAAGAACAAAGTGCAAAGCGTATAAATTACAAACATGAATATAATTTACAAAATACACAATTTATATATATATGAAAAAAGCAACAAAAGCAAAGAAGGTGCTGTGGCACTTACTGAACACACCAGGGGTGTGTATAGTCCCTATGAAATTCAAGTATATAGTATCGTTCCGTGGCCCAGTAATAGTGGAGTACGGAATAAAGATAAATATGCTATGCACATGGGGATCAAGGATGGTTTTTGCAATCCGATTATTGAGATGTCAGTGACCACAGTAGATGGCCATATAAAAATTGTACAATATAATATTGGAATATTGGAACAACCTGCAAAGAAGCTGACGTGAAACGCATGTTTGGGTTAGTCACCTCTCAGCACCAGGTATTTGGCCATTTACCTATGGGTCTGCGACCAAGAGGGGTCTAAGTATGCATTGGAGACTGGGGCTCTGGTTTATTTGCCATTTCACTTTGGAAAGTTCCATATTAAATTGTACACTCTTTATATGGCGGGGAATAGTTTGATTCTTGGAGCATTTAATTAGTGTTTTGACAAGTAGTATAGTAGTAAATGTAATTATTCTTGCTAGTCTGTTCCCAATTACAGAATTAATGCAATGTTATGGATGCATCTAATTAATAGTTGTAATGTAAGAGCAAATAAAAAATAAAACTTAAAAAAAATAGGATTAACATTTGTTTATACCTTGACTATTTTAGCATTCCACTTTCCCGTATGCTGGAGAAAAACTTTTTCTGGAATCACCATTATAAAATTCATGCTTAAAGTGCTTTCAGTCTTCCAGGTTATTGGAATGCTAATGAACAAATTAGCAATCAATGAAAGTTAAAGGTTTCTTGTTTAATAAACAAAAAACTGTTTTGATAGAAAATTTACAATTAAAGCTAGAACAAAGGATAAAAGAACACTATTGAAAAACATGTACTGGTCAGTGATGCATTTGAGAGTAAAAAAAAGTTTTCATAAGCAGGTTAATAATGCTAATTTCAGGCTTTACACTAAAAAGTAGCATCATGTCTGTAAAGGACTATTTCAGTTTCAATTATGGCTTAAAGTAGTTAAGCATATTTTCTTCTTGTGATCAGGAAACCTTTATTTTTTATCTTGCTGGAAATTAAAAATAGCTAACTTTGCAGAACATTCACACCTGTGAGGAAGCCTTTAAAATGTATCGAGAGCATCATATAAGTGCAAAAAACTTCCAAATAATTCTTTAAAATAAACATAAAACTAAATTTGCCGCTCTTATCAGAAAAAAACATGCAATAGTGTTTATCTGTAGAGTGTTTTCTATTGTACTATGACATCTCCTTAACATCTGGAAGCTCCAAAGAAGGGAAAATATGTTCTATAATATTTATATATTTGACATTTTATAGATCATGACACATTTCTTGTTATTCCTACAAATCTGTTTAATATAGCCAAAATCTGATTAATCCCATAAAATAATTGTCATTATTTCACAAACCATACATGGTTAACTCCAAATGTGAATACCTATGAAATAGGGAAGATTGAAGCATTTGGCGCAGCAGATCACCTGGAAGAACAGAAGATCAGGTGCTATTCTGAGCGAATCTTGCCTGATATTGATCTAATTTAATATTTTGTCTTGAATCATGAATTTACTATAGGAAATGTTACCACAATACTTTAAATTAAATATGTTTCTGGGAACATAGTAGCATTGGTAACTTTCTTGGTGCAATTAGAACTGGTAAAAGGTAAGAGCTCTTAATTATAGCTGAATTTGTATCATTGTGGCAGCGCGGATTTAATCCATAAATTATCCTTTACTATCGTCTCGGAGACCTCTGGTTGTCATTCCAACCCATTGGTGACCCATGATCAAGTGATGGGGTCACAGATGAATCAGATTTTTCAACACACTTCCGGTAAGCGCGAGTTAAATGCCGCTGTAGAGATTGACAGCAGCATTTAATTAGTTAACAGCTACAGGTGAATCGCGATTCTACTTGGGGCTGTTAGAGGCATATGTCAGCCCACATCAAAGGGAGGGATTCTGACGTGGGTGTATGATTATGCCCAAAGAAGGAAATTGCTAAATATTCCCACAAGAGATTTCTTCAGTGTTCAGTTTGAATAAAAGTGTAATTTCAAAAAGTAAAAAAATACTGATTAACAAAAACCTACAACAAATTAAGAAAATACATTTTAAATAAAGTACTTATTGTTTTAGAAATATTTTGTGGAGAATCAGTTACAGAGCTGATGTGTGGATTTTTCTTCAAGATTAAAATTTCTTTTGAACAATCTGTATGACAATATAAAAATTGTTTTTTCAAAATGAGAATCCATGGATGTGATAATTTTGCATCATTGCTTACTTTAAATATATTTACCTGTGATTCTAGTGTAGATTACAGTATGTTGGAGACTGAATTTGATTTTTTTTTTTTACTTTTGGCTGGCTGTAGAAGGTTCAGCAAAGTTCAGAACATAAAAGCAAAAAAAATGTATTCCGAATACATTCTCTATTTTAAATTGGAGGATAATATAATTCCATTTGAATAAGTTTTGTCCATCTCCAGTCCTAGGAACATTTAGTATTAAACATGTACTGTATGTTCCAGTCAATTAAAGTCAATTTTTTTGTTCACAGCCTTTTAAGGTTCAGCAAAATGGTGGGCAGCCACCATTTTGGTGAACAAGCATAAAGCAAGTTACAAAAAATCTGTTAAAACAATTTTGGGAGGAAAATCATCCTGTATAATTACATTTCATGTGAATACCATTGCCTCACTCGAAGATAACAGTTTTAAACCCCTTTTTGCAAACCAAGCTTTTCAGTGCTGCAATTTTGTGTTGAATTTATTCACCATACATTTTTTTTTAGAAAACATTTTGCTGAATATTAGTGATTACTGAATTATATACTGTTCAGTGTAATTCTATTTCAAGGCTAAAATGGAACAGCCTATAGCATCATAAGGGTCTACCAGGAAGCCACAGCTCATATATGAGTGGTATGAGCTGACCTTAAGAAGAAATGTGAAGCAAATCTTCACTTTGCAGGCATATATAGATCATGGTGAGGCATGCTGGAGGACAAAACATGGAGGATGTGGAACCGCAATGTATAACTGAAGGTTTATCCAACTAATAAAATCTTAGATCTCACAAATAGTGGCGTTCAGCTATCATTTTCAAAATAAAACCCCCTAAATAAAGCATATCATTACTCTTCTAAAACAGAAGTCAAATATCTACTTGGCATCAATTCTTTATTTTTAACATTCAAAATACTACAGCCAAGTGGATCTAGCAAAATACGAATGCTAGCAAAAAAAAGTCGATGAACTTTGGAAAGTCCAGAAAAGTGAGGAGTGATCATGTCTATTTTATATATTGTGACTCATAGGTTTGAAATAAAAAATATAAGTGAATTCACCCATCACTAATAAATTACAATTAGTCTTAAGATACATTTTTTGCACTTTACAAATGTGGTAATAAGTTCAAACAATCTATCGACTCATGGCTCCTAACTTTCTTTTTTGGAGCAGATTGAAACAAGTTATTCCTTTTATTATTACGATTTTTTTCTTTGAACCACCTACTGCTATAGAGAGTCTTGCATTATGTATGACATTGAGTGAAAATTGATGACATTACACTTAAAATCCTGCTTTCTCATCCCTTGTGAGACTGGTTAACATGAGTATTCACACTTTCTTTTAGAAAACTTGGGTGCCAGCTATGTTTGCCATGTAAGGTAAGGTAGTGTTAAGAAGGGGAGGAGTTTCCTATGCATTTGCATTGAATAAGGTGGGGAGCAAAGCTCATAAGATTTGTATAAAAGGAGAAGACAGCTTGGTAGTTGCACAACTTCACTGCTGTTTGTTGGTTGCTGGTCATCAAGCACTTCGCAAGTTAAAACAATGAATACCCAGGCACAGACAAACCATGAAGAGGTAAGGTTTGCTTTTAGTTTTAATTTCTTGAAGTATCATTCAAAATAATAAGATGTTTTAGGATTTTTTTTTATTACCAATTTGTTTTTGTGCACCTTTTCTTAAATGTTTACATTTCTAACATGTATATGATATTTGCTAGTATGAGTTACTAAAGAGGACTGTGATTAGCATGTTGGTCTATGGGTACCGTCTCACAGTGGCACTTTGGTCGCTATGACGGCACGATCTGTGACGCTCCAGCGTCGCTCCATTATCGCTCCAGCGTCGTAGACTGCGGTCACACTTCGCAATGCACGGCGCTGGAGCGATAATTTCATGACGTATTTGTGATGTAGAAGTCGTACGGGACAGTCGTACGGGCATGTCACACAGGAGGTGCTCTCACAATTCAGAGCACATTTTGCATAAACTATGCGTGACGTTGTTCACGAGGGGCGTGTTGTGCTGCTAGCTAACTACACCTGTAATGTGCTGATTGGCCATTGGTTACTGTGCGCGCATTGGTTGGAAAAATTGTCACTAGAGCGCTATTGTTCCCGATGCCACCTCAGCTTTCAAAAGTACCTTCTTAACTTTGTTCTTGAACACTTGGTGGAACTGGACGTCTGCTTTTGTACTTCCCAGACTATCCACTATTTGCACCGCTGCTTTGAGGTATGTAAAGTGCTTGAGCATGGTGGATGGAACGCTGTATGGTCGGCATGAGTGCTTCGTGCCCGCCGCTGTAGCGAAGCGGATGGTACACTCAGTTTTGGGTTATGGTGGGCTGGGGCATGGCGGATGGTATGCTGACTGCTGTTTTGGAGTGGCGTTTGCACCTCTGTATGTGAACCATTTTTTTAATGTATTTGTCCCCCTTTCGCTGTTGCAGTTGTAATGTACTCTTTGTCAAACCCCTAAACGCCTAACTTTTTTTTTGTTATGTTATGTAGTCGCAGAAAAGTATTAAATGGCGACCTTCATAACCCATACCATCTAAACTAATTGAAAATAGTATCGCTTCCAGCTACACATAAGTATTCTCGCTGTAACTATTTCGACCCTAATTAGTAATCAGGTTCCCCTACTAGTCTGAACAGTAGAGTGCAAAGTTATAAATAAATGGGAATGTTAAATAATATTACTAAAATAATGATATATTACTACATTTTCGCATGTATAAGAATATATAGTTTGAATGCGGTTAGGGTGGTGTAAATTGTTTTTTTTTTTTTAAACCTTCTTTTTGTTTTCTCCCCAGGAGGACAGTGCACAGGACAGTACTGAGGACAGTACAGAGGACAGTACAGAGGACAGTACAGAGGACAGTGCACAGGACAGTACAGAGGACAGTACAGAGGACAGTGCACAGGACAGTGCACAGGACTGCTCGCAGAGTCAAACAGTGAAGGCTGCACCTGCCCCGACTCAATGGAGACTAGGTTCCAGGAAGCGTAAAGCCACCTCTGACGTCTCCCTTGAACTTTTGACCCTGGCCAAAAAGGCCTTGACCAACAATGTCAGCCAAGCCTTGCAGGGGTTTGGACATTACATTGTCGACAAACTATCAAAAATGGACGAGAGACAAAGAACTCTTACGGAGCGTGTTATTATGGATGCAGTGAATAAGGGTTCTGATGGCATGATGGACGAGCACACGCGCTTGATCTGTTCCCGGCCAATGGAGCGGCCAGAGTCGGCATATTTTCATGCTTGGCCACAAACACCTATACGCCCCAATGTCCCCGTGTCCCACTTCGGCCCGTCACCCCCTAACTCCTACCCCACCATTCCATCTCACATGGCTTCGCCCATCAGGCACCTTAATCATAGAAATGAAGAACCGGTGTAACACGAATTGTGATACATTGTTTTTTTACTGTTTTTTAGTTTTTATCTTATGTGTTTTTAATAAAACCTTTTTGCTTGAACTTTAATCTCGACAGCTTCATTGGTGGGTCTCGATCAGAGAGACAAAATGGCTCCACAGCAGAGTATGACGGCAGCCATTTTGTGTCTGTGCTTCAGAGGTGTGTCATACTCCAGAAATGTACTTTACAAATAACATAACATTGAGAATGGAATGAAAGTAAATATAATTTTTTTATTTTACAACACAAACTATAAACAAACTATAAACATTACAAACAGACTAGTTTTTAATTTGGCCCTGCCTCCAACTGTTGGCACATGTCCCTAAGCTTCAAATCAAATCCCAATCACATTATTGTGGAAACCTACTAGGATGTTGAGGCATGGACCCAGAGGGCACCGCTGGATCAGAGGCGGTGTGGGATGCCTCGTGGCGGCGGCGCTGTGTCTTTGCCTCTTCGAATGTTAAAAAAAAACAGTGAGTGTATACCGTACCGATCCCACGAGGGCATTCTAATAAAAATGCCCTATAAAAGTCCGTGCAGTGTACCCCCCATTCACATTAATCACCTTATTCACCCTCCGGCGTACCATACTCTCCGGATCTCGCGGCGAAGGTCCTGCAGGCGCTCAGGGCATTTAGACATCAGATCACCCCATTTTTAACTTTCTAAGCCTTGCTTCAGGTTATTCCAAAATGCTTCCTGAGGCCCTCCTACACCGCACGCACAACTTCCTCCTTGTGCTGGTTGCGGTGCAGCTCCAGCCCTGTGGTATTGTACTGCAATTAGATCGCCCCTCAGTCGTCTTTTTTCTAGACTAAAAATCCTAATTTCGCTAATCTATCTGGGTATTGTAGTTCTCCCATCCCCTTTATTAATTTTGTTGCCCTCCTTTGTACTCTCTCTAGTTCCATTACATCCTTCCTGAGCACCGGTGCCCAAAACTGGACACAGTACTCCATGTGCGGTCTAACTAGGGATTTGTACAGAGGCAGTATAATGCTCTCATCATGTGTATCCAGACCACTTTTAATGCACCCCATGATCCTGTTTGCCTTGGCAGCTGCTGCCTGGCACTGGCTGCTCCAGGTAAGTTTATCATTAACTAGGATCCCCAAGTCCTTCTCCCTGTCAGATTTACCCAGTGGTTTCCCGTTCAGTGTGTAATGGTGATATTGATTCCTTCTTCCCATGTGTATAACCTTACATTTATCATTGTTAAACCTCATCTGCCACCTTTCAGCCCAAGTTTCCAACTTATCCAGATCCATCTGTAGCAGAATACTATCTTCTCTTCTATTAACTGCTTTACATAGTTTTGTATCATCTGCAAATATCAATATTTTACTGTGTAAACCTTCTACCAGATCATTAATGAATATGTTGAAGAGAACAGGTCCCAATACCGACCCCTGCGGTACCCCACTGGTCACAGCGACCCAGTTAGAGACTATACCATTTATAACCACCCTCTGCTTTCTATCACTAAGCCAGTTACTAACCCATTTACACACATTTTCCCCCAGACCAAGCATTCTCATTTTGTGTACCAACCTCTTGTGCGGCACGGTATCAAACGCTTTGGAAAAATCGAGATATACCACGTCCAATGACTCACCGTGGTCCAGCCTATAGCTTACCTCTTCATAAAAACTGATTAGATTGGTTTGACAGGAGCGATTTCTCATAAACCCATGCTGATATGGAGTTAAACAGTTATTCTCATTGAGATAATCCAGAATAACTTCCTTCAGAAACCCTTCAAATATTTTACCAACAGTAGAGGTTAGACTTACTGGCCTATAATTTCCAGGTTCACTTTTAGAGCCCTTTTTGAATATTGGCACCACATTTGCTATGCGCCAGTCCTGCGGAACAGACCCCGTCGCTATAGAGTCCCTAAAAATAAGAAATAATGGTTTATCTATTACATTACTTAGTTCTTTTAGTACTCGTGGGTGTATGCCATCCGGACCCGGAGATTTATCTATTTTAATCTTATTTAGCCGGTTTCGCACCTCTTCTTGGGTTAGATTGGTGACCCTTAATATAGGGTTTTCATTGTTTCTTGGGATTTCACCTAGCATTTCATTTTCCACCGTGAATACCGTGGAGAAGAAGGTGTTTAATATTAAATGTCCATTTAATTTAAGAAAAATGATGATCTGCTCTTAATATGGGAGGAGGGAACAGATATAACATCACTTTCATATATAAGGGATAATCCTTTCAACTTAATATACAGAACAAAAACAACTAATTTATTTATACATTATAGGCTAATGCATATAAAGCAGAAAGTTACCATATTTTAAACATTACAACAACTATCGTATATACTCGAGTATAAGCAGACCTGAGTATAAACCGTGGAACCCAATTTTGCCACAAGAAACTGGGTAAGCTTATTGACTACTATAAGCTGGGTATGCATTGTCCCCTCATCCCTGTCCTGGTATGCATGGCTCCTCCATCCTTGTTCTTGTATGCATGGCTCCCCTATCGCTGTCTTTGAAAGCATGGCTACTTATCCCCTCCTTGTAATGCATGTTTCCTATGTCAAAAAAAGAAAAAATAATCTTACTCACCTTTCTGCATGCCCTCGCTGCATCTCCTTCCAGCGCCAGCAGCTCTTCCTGCCAAGCGATCATGTGGCCCTGCTCATCAAGGTAATGAATATTTACTCCACGCCTATGGGAGTGGAGAGGCATGCATATTCTTTACCTTAGTGAGCAGGGCCACGTGATTGCTGGGCCGGAAATGCTGATGGCACCAGAACCAATGAGATACAGCGAGGGCGAGCAGGAAAGTGAGTAGGATGTCTTCTGGAAGCAGGCGGATGTTGGTGTCACTGTGCGCACTATAATGCCGGGATCACACATGAGAGAAATATGGCCGTCTCGCATGTTAATACCTGGCACTGCCACCGGCACTTAAGAGCGTGCAGCTGCATGTATTGCTATGCGGCCGCACGCTCCGCTCCCGAGTGCCGGCGGCTGAGCCTGGTATTAACATGCGAGACTTGGCCGTATTTCTCACATGCGTGATCCTAGCCTAAGAGAAATAAATATTCATTTCTCTTTAGCAGCGGGCACAGTAACAGCCGCAGGATCCTGCCTCCTGTGACCCACTTCTTAGCCGATCCCTCTACCCCACCGCTCTCTGGGACAATTGACTCATGTATAAGTCGAGGGAGGCATTTTCAGCACAAAAAAGTGCTAAAAAAACAAAAAAACTCGGCTAATACACGAGTATATGGTAAATTTATTTTAACTCCTTTCTGCCAGGCGACGGGATAGCATATCAGCTGGCAGTATCCCCCGCTTTGAGGTTGGCTGCAGCGGTGAGCCCACCTCAAAGCCGTGACATGTCAGTTGTTTTTAACAGCTAACATGTGCGTGCAATGGGCGTGAGTGGAATCACGATACGCCCATTAACTAGTTAAATGCTGCTGACAAACTGACAGCTGCATTTTACAAGTGCTCCCAGCCAGAAGTACTCGCACCGCTGACCCCGTCACATGATCAGGGGTCATTGGTGCATTGACATAGCAACCTGAGATCTCCTTGAGACCTCTATGGTTGTTGATGGCAGATTGCTCTGAGCACCACCCTGTGGTCGGCGCTCATAGCAAGCCTGCAATTCTGCTACATAGAGGTGAAGCACAGATCACCTCTATGTAGCAGAAGCGATCAAGTAGTGCATGCTTCTAGCCTCCCATGGAGGCTATTGAAGCATGCCAAAATTGAAAAAAAGTGTTTAAAAATATAAAAAAATAAATATTAGTTCTAACCACCCCCTTCTCGCCCCGATCAACATAAAATAAAAAAACCTACACATTTGGTATCGTCACTTTCAGAATCGCCCGATAAAAAAAAAGGATTAACCTGATTGCTAAACAGCGTAGCGAGAAAAAAAAAAAAAGTTACATTTTTTTGGTTGCCGCGACATTGCATTAAAATGCAATAACAGTCGATCAAAAGAATGTACCTGCACAAAAGTGGTATTAAAACAGTCAGCTCAGCTGGCAAAAAATAACCCCTCACCCAACCCCAGATCACGAAAAATGGAGATGCTACGGGTATCAGAAATCTGCGCTATTTTTTATTTTTTTAAGCAGACTTTATAATTTTTTTTACCACTTAGATAAAAGAGAACCTAGACATTTGGTGTCTCTGAACTCATAATGACCTGGAGAATGATAATGGAAGGTCAGTTTTAGCATTTAGTGAACGTAGAAAAAAAGCCAAACAAAAAGCAAGTGTGAGATTGCACTGTTTTTGCAATTTCATAGCACTTGGAATTTTACAGTTTTCTGTTACATGACATGGTAAAACCAATGGTATCATTCAAAAGTATAACTCATCCAGCAAAAAATAAGCCCTCACATGGCCATATTGATGGAAAAATAAAGTTATGGCTCTGGAAAGAAGGGGAGCGAAAAAAGAAAACGAAAAGCTCCGGGGGTTAAGGGGTTAAAAGTGCAATCTTGCCCTCCTTTACATACCATCAAAACATCCCAGAGGGAGAATTTAATAGGACTAAATGAAATAGTAACCATGGTAAAGACCATATTGAAGAATCAAATAATGTACATAAATTCAAGGATAGAGGCTATTCAAACTGGATACTGAATAGAGCAGATACAAGTTGTTTTAAAACAAATGGCGATATAAACAATTTTAAAAATAGAAAAAAAAATATATGCCAATACTAAACCAAGATAGTATTTTTAGATATTTTATAACAGATTTTAAGCAAAACAAGCTTTTATTTCGTCTATAAAACTGGAAGAAAAAAAAGTTGAAGCCAATGAGAAGAATGAACGTTCTAAAACATGGCTTTCGTTAAATGGTTGCTATAAATGTGGGCATAATCCCTATAAATCATGCAGTTTTGCACTGCAATCTACTAATTTCATTAAAAAAAAAAGTATCCTATAAAAATGTAATCAATTGTAGCACTTCCTGTGTTCTATTTGATTGAATGTTCAGTGTAGAATATCCAGTATAGGTTATACCACAAGGTCTTTTAAAAGCACACAATGGCATTTATCGAATGCAACTAATTACAATGCAGTACATATATCCATCCTCAGTCTATAGACTTTTTTAAATGGCCATATAGGAGAAATTACCCCTTTTTATACCCATGAATGTAAAACAGATCTCTTTGGGGAGGATATTTATATTAAAATAAAAAAACAAGCTCCTAAATCAAAGATCTTTCTGTATATTTAAATTAGAAACTAGAGCTCTATTGGGTTTGAATATTAAGCAAGACATTAATTTCTATCATGTGGAATTAATGTGTATTTTTTTTTCTTTGTCATTGTGGTTTTTAATTACTGCCATTAGTGATGAGCGAGCACAAAAATGCTTGGGTGCTTGTTGCTCTGGTCGAACAAATTGGAATACTCGGGTACTCGACCAGAGCAACGAACCCAATGTAAGTCTATGGGAGACCCGAGAATTTTTACCGCAAGAGTGTCTTTCAGTTCTAAAAATGCCTGAAAATGATGGTAACACTGCTCAAATGACATGGGAACATCAAGGGGATAGCCCCTGGAAGCATTCCTGACTAAGAAAAAATACATACAATAAGATATGGCCTTCCCACAACCCTTTCTGATGACAAATGCACACTTAGCAGGATGCAGCAGGCCTCCACTGATACAGGCTAGGAGCGGCACATGTGCAAACTACTTGATAAGAACAACCACCCCCACCCTCCAAACATTGCAGGGGTTGGCTGCCTAGTAGAAAAAATGCACATTGATATAACTTACATAGGACGCCAGTCACACTGATAAGTGTGGTGCACAGTGTCTGGTATGCAACCTATTGATGACGCCCCTTGTATTAACAGTTGGGCTGCCCAGCACTATAATATGCAGCACACAGTGACAGACACCCCAGAAAAACCTAACCAACATAGAGGCCTGGCCACATCCTGCAAAAAAAGGATATGATATAGTGCAAAAAAAATGCATGCATATGATAAACACATGCACTATATGAGGTATTGGTTTAATATTTTGGCCAAAATAAAGTATAAAGTAAGCCCGCAACCCAACGTCAAGGGTGCTCATTATATTGCGGGTCCTACCACTAATATATAAAGACAGCTAACATAGAAAAAACTCAGAAAAAATACATGCAATAAGATACGGCCTTCCCAAATGTGCACACTTAGCATTCCTGACTAAGGTCACAGCTGTAAGCAATGCGGTCAGTTTCACACCATTTTTACAGGTGCACCAAAAATCATACAAAAATGAAACCAGAACAGATTTTGATGGGAAATATGTTAAGTTACATCCTTTCCAGGGTAATGACTTGTATATAAGGCAAAATAATTAACCCCAGACCAAAATCTTCTTCCCCCACTTCGGCTATGTTCACACGATGTAAACTGGACTGTGCATTACCTGCCTGTGAACTGTGCCCTATACAAAGCCTCTTTTGTGCAATCCTATACTAAGCAGTCACCCCTTCCATGAGTTGGTAGTTAGTATTTTGACCAGTATTGCAGCCATCTATATTACATGGGCTTGCTGCATCCTGGTAGTGCACTAGTACAGAAACCTGGACGGGTAGGCACTGCTGTCTCTTTGTGCTGTATTAAGTCTACAAACTCATACTGACCTGAAGAATCATAATACCAAGTCAGTTTTAACCCCTTCGACATGCCCTGGTACTAGTACGGTGCATGTTTCTCTCCCTTTGATGTGGGCTCCGGCGGTGAGCCCACATCAAAGTCGCGACATGTCAGCTGTTTTGAACAGCTGACATGTGCACACAATAGCAGCAGGTGGAATCCCGATCCACCTGCCGCTATTAACCAGTTAAATGCCTCTGTCAAATGCTTACAGCAGCATTTAACTACTGCTTCCGGCCACGCAGCCGGAAATGCATGCATCGCCGACCCCCGTCACACGATCGGGGGTCAGCGATGCATAGGCATGGTAACCAGAGGTCTCCTGCTTGCTGTGTGCGCCACCCTATGGTCGGCAATCATAGCAAGCCTGCAATTCAGCTACATAGGAGTGATCTGATGAATTGAGTAGAAAATGTAACACATTTTAGACTTTTTTCTATTTTTTTATATCAGTTTATTTTTGTAAACCACTTGTATCTGCTCTATTCAATAATCCATTTGAATAGCATCTATACTTAAACTTATGTACATTGATTCTTCAACATGGTCTTTATCATGATTATAATTTCCTTTAGTCTTAAATTCTCCCACTGGGATGTTTTTGATATGTAAGGAATGGCTAGATTGTGCTTTTATAATATAGTTCGTTGTAATGTTTAACCCCTTCAAGTCGCGGCCCTTTTTCGTTTTTGTGTTTTCGTTTTTCGCTCCCCTCCTTCCCAGAGCCATAACTTTTTTATTTTTCTGTCAATATGGCCATGTGAGGGCTTATTTTTTGCGGGACGAGTTGTACTTTTGAACGACATCATTGGTTTTAGCATGTCGTGTACTAGAAAACGGGAAAAAAATTCCAAGTGCGGTGAAATTGCAAAAAAAGTGCAATCCCACACTGGTTTTTTGCTTGGCTATTTTGCTAGGTTCACTAAATGCTAAAACTGACCTGCCATTATGATTCTCTAGGTCATTACGAGTTCATAGACACCTAACATGACCAGGTTATTTTTTATCCAAGTGGTGAAAAAAAATTCCAAACTTTGCTTAAAAAAAAAAAAAAAAAAAAAGTGCCATTTTCCAATACCCGTAACGTCTCCATTTTTCGTGATCTGGGGTCGGGTGAGGGCTTATTTTTTGCGTGCTGAGCTGGCGTTTTTAATGATACCATTTTGGCGCAGATATGTTCTTTTGATCGCCCGTTATTGCATTTTAACGCAATGTCGCGGCGACCAAAAAAACGTAATTCTGGCGTTTCGGATTTTTTTCTCGCTACGCTGTTTAGCGATCAGGTTAATGTTTTTTTTAATTGATAGATCGGGCGATTCTGAACGCGGCTATACCAAATATGTGTAGGTTTTGTTTTTTTTTATTGTTTTATTTAGGATGGGGCGAAAGGGGGGTGATTTAAACTTTTATATTTTTAATATTTTTTTCACATTTTTAAAAACTTTTTTTTCCCACTTTTGCCATGCTTCTATAGCCTCCATGGGAGGCTAGAAGCAGGCACAGCCCGATCGGCTCTGCTACATAACAGCGATCATCAGATCGCTGTTATGTAGCTCAAATGCAGGTGTGCTGTGAGCGCCGACCACAGGGGGGCGCTCACAGCCACCGGCGATCAGTAACCATAGAGGTCTCAAGGACCTCTATGGTTACCTTCCTGACTCATCGCCGACCCCCGATCATGTGACGGGGGTCGGCGATGACGTCATATCCGGCCGCCCGGCCGGATGCGGTAGTTAAATGCCGCTGTCTGAGTTTGACAGCGGCATTTAACAGGTTAATAGCGGCGGGTGAATAGCGATTTCACCCGCCGCTATTGCGCGCACATGTCAGCTGTTCAAAACAGCTGACATGTCGCGACTTTGATGTGCGCTCACCGCCGGAGCGCACATCAAAGCAGGGGATGCGACATGCGCAGTACATGTACGGCGCATGTCGCGAAGGGGTTAAAATATGGCAATATGGTAACTACTGATTTATATGCATTAGCCTGTAATGAACAAAAAACTAGTTGATTCAGTTTTGTATATTTTAAAGTTTAACCTCTTTCTGACCTCGGACAGGATAGTACGTCCGAGGTCAGATACCCCCACCTTTGATGCAGGGCTCCGGCGGTGAGCCCACATCAAAGCCGGGACATGTCAGCTGTTTTGAACAGCTGACATGTGCCTGCAATAGCGGCGGGTGAAATCGCGATTCACCCGCCGCTATTAACTAGTTAAATGCCTCTGTCAAACGCTGACAGCGGCATTTAACCGGTGCTTCCGGCCATCCGGCCGGAAATGAGCGCATCACTGACCCCTGTCACATGATCGAGGGTCAGCGATGCATCAGAATGGTAACCATAGAGGTCATTGAGACCTCTATGGTTACTGATGCCGGCCTGCTGTGAGCGCCCCCTGTGGTCGGCGCTCATAGCAAGCCTGCATTTCTGCTGCATAGCCGTGATCTGATGATCGCTGCTATGTAGCAGAGCCTATCAGGCTATGCCAGCTTCTAACCTCCCATGGAGGCTATTGAAGCATGGCAAAAGTAAAAAATAAATGTTTTAAAAAATATGAAAAAATAAAATATAAAAGTTTAAATCACCCCCCTTTCGCCCCATCCAAAATCAAATAAAAAAAAACAAACAAACACATATTTGGTATCATGTTCAGGAATGCCCGATCAATAAAAAAAGCATTAGCCTGAGCGCTAAACTACGTAGCAAGAAAAAAATTCATAACGCCAGAATTGTGTTTTTTTGGTCGCCGCGACATTGCATTAAAATGCAATAACTGGCGATTAAAAGAACGTATCTCCACAAAGGTGGCATCACTAAAATCGTCAGCTCAGCAAGCAAAAACTAAGCCCTCACCCGACCCGAGATCCTAAAAAGTGGAGACGCTACGGGTATCAGAAAATGAAGCAATATTTTTTAAGCAAAGTTTTGCATTTTTTTTTCACCACGTAGATAAAAAATAACCTAGACATGTTTGGTGTCTATGAACTTATAATGACCTAGAGAATCATAATGGCAAGTCAATTTTAGCATTTAGTGAACCTAGCAAAAAAGCTTAACAAAAAGTAGTGTGGGATTGCACTTTTGTAATTTCACCACACTTGGAATTTTTTTTCCGTGTTCTAGTACAAGACATGGTAAAACCAATGGTGTCGTTCAAAAGTACAACTGGTTCCGCAAAAAATAAGCCCTCACATGGCCATTTTGACGGAAAAATAAAGTTATGGCTCTGGGAAGGAGGGGAGCAAAAAACGAAAACACAAAAACAAAATGGGCTGCGTCTTGAAGGGGTTAACATAGTGAACATTGTAGATAAAACAACATTTGTAGAATTGCCTTTTGTTGTAATTTCAACACAGAATATATTCTAGTACAGTATGTGGTACAATGAATGTTACAATTTAAAAGGAAAAATCCTTCATCAAAAAAACAAATCCTTATATAACACTGACCCAAAAATAAAGAGATGGATCTTAAAAGAAAGGAGAGGAAAACAGTTTTACAGTTAGATCTCAGTAATAAAAAAAATAAGCCATAAATGGCACATTTTACCCATGTAAGCATACATTAGTGTGTTATACCTTTTGGCCTAGATTTAAAGTAATTTAGACAGAATTTTGTAAAAACAAAATAAAGGTGAGCTCATTGGTCTGTATGCATATACATAAGAATTTGTCTCTTAAATTTTCACTTCTCTTTGTTAGGATCTACAGAGTAACGTCACGCCTTATCCTAGTTTATAACACTGGTCAAAGCAATTTTTCTGGCAAAAGGTTTTAAAACATATTTTAAGTCAATTTTGGCTGCGGATTACAAATATGAACTCCGTTTTTGCTATCACATTAGGATTGAGATATTTTCAATTTTTGATTAAAATTACTCCTGATGTTTTATGATAAAAACAGACTTTGTAATCTTTGTTATTCCTTGATTAAAAATGTAGTACCAAAAATTATGTACAGCAAATCAAATACACTTACAGAATTAAACTGCAAAATATAAAAACACATATGGCACACAGATGAATGACAAATGGAAGTTATTTGAACTTTCTTTTCTTGGCTGATCTGTAATGTACAGCTTCTGGGTTGTCTCATCAAGCTCCAGCAATAGTCAGCCGTCATATGTGAGTCTCACCGGCCTTGATACCATTCTTTCATTGTTTTAATGTCCTGATGAAAATGCTCCCCTTGTTCCTCGCTCACTTCCCCCCAAGCTTCTCTGGAAAAAAGTCCAAATGGCTGTGTAAATAGTGAATCTTGATACTCATTCAACATCAAAGATTTCGCAGACTCATTAGCTCTCCCACAATCTCTTCAGAGTTGTCTGCTTTCTTATTCCCTAGAAAATTCTGCAAAACATTGCAAAATGCATTCCAAGCTCTTTATTCTGTCTCATTCATTTATATGATAAAATTTGGGTTTCTCATAAGTGTTATTTGAGGTCCATCAAATATTCCAGCCTCTCTCTTCTCTTCACTAAGACCAGGAAAAGTTGAACATATATAGTTAAAGCATTCTCCACTGTGATTGAGAGCTTTGACGAACTGCTTCATCAATCCAAGTTTTATGTGTAAGGGAGGAAAGACAATATTCTTCCTATCCACTAGAAGATCATGAATGACATTCTTATTGCAAGATGCCAAACTGTCGCTGAGGCCATTCAGTTTTTACCCAATGCTCTGCTGTAGCTCTGTCTCAGTAGCACAGAAAACAAGGGTGTTGTGTACCCTCCTTGCAGACCCAAAAGAAAGTTAACCATTTTCAAATCAGCACAAATTAACCACCCAAATTAAACTAAATTTACCTTAGTGAACCGTATAAACCGGCACTTTTCATACACTACTTATATTTAACATGGAATTCATGAAAATGGGCTATATACCTATAGTGCAAAAACGTGATGTGATAGAGAAATTATAAGATCAGATTTGAATTCAGCACCCTCAAATTAGTCTAAAACGGTTCTTAAAGTCCATGCCAGAAATGTTTTATGTTTTTTTGTAGACCAGTGTAATAAATGACATTTACAAAATATATCACTAAAAGATAGAAACACTATTTTATTGGGTTATATTTTACTAGATGGCAGCCCGATTCTAAAGAATCGGGAGTCTAGAATCCATATATACTTTATTTATTCAAATGTAAGAATAATACAATTAATAAATAATAGTAAGAAAGAACAAAAAATGGCTGCACTCACCAGCTCTTGACAATTCTTGTTATTTAAGGTACAGTTACACAGGATCCATGAACATGCTTATGAGGGGAGTGATGAAAGACATCAGACAACAACTTTGCGTGTTGTGGCAAATGCCACAACAACGGTTCTTTGCTTAAGAACAATAATGTAAATAATAAATAATATGTATCAATAACTATGTATATTGGTATGTTCTATGACATTTTAAAATATTTCATTATTATGTGGAAAAGCTCTTAGTACCCATACTGGCGCATACTTGTGTGCCCATCAGGTATTTTCACAGTAATTTTACATCTGATGGGTTGGTATGAAACGTTTTTAATCATCTCTTGGGCTTAGCTAAGCCTTCATTTTAAATAATTCTAATACAGTTTGAAACCATAAAATGTTGAAAAATTATGTCATTCTTGAGTATATCACTCAATGGTGCTCAAACGTGTCAAATTTGATCTATAATATACTTTAATATACGTTACTTTAATCTTTAATATACTTAAGAACAGGGCCCCAGACATCACACAGGGGGTCTGAAACACCGCACAGTGGTCCAAAATATCGCTGTGCTCTGCCTGGGGCCCCATATGCTGCCTGGGGCCCCTGTGCTCTGCCTGGGGCCCCTGTGCTCTGCCTGGGGCCCCTGTGCTCTGCCTGGGGCCCCTGTGCTCTGCCTGGGGCCACTGTGCTCTGCCTGGGGCCCCATGTTCTGCCTGGGACCACTGTGCTCTGCCTGGGACCACTGTGCTCTGCCTGGGTCCCCATATGCTGCCTGGGGCCCCTGTGCTCTGCCTGGGACCACTGTGCTCTGCCTGGGTCCCCATATGCTGCCTGGGGCCCCTGTGCTCTGCCTGGGGCCACTGTGCTCTGCCTGGGGCCCCATATGCTGCCTGGGGCCCCTGTGCTTTGCCTGGGGCCCCATATGCTGCCTGGGGCCCCTGTGCTCTGCTTGGGACCACTGTGCTCTGCCTGGGGCCCCATATGCTGCCTGGGGCCCCTGTGCTCTGCCTGGGGCCCCATATGCTGCCTGGGGCCCCTGTGCTCTGCCTGGGGCCCCATATGCTGCCTGGGGCCCCTGTGCTCTGCCTGGGGCCCCATATGCTGCCTGGGGCCCGTGTGCTCTGCCTGGGGCCCCATATGCTGCCTGGGGCCCGTGTGCTCTGCCTGGGGCCCCTGTGCTCTGCCTGGGGCCCCTGTGCTCTGCCTGGGGCCCCTGTGCTCTGCCTGTGGCCCCTGTGCTCTGCCTGGGGCCCCTGTGCTCTGCCTGGGGCCCCATATGCTGCCTGGGGCCCCTGTGCTCTGCCTGGGGCCCCATATGCTGCCTGGGGCCCCTGTGCTCTGCCTGGGGCCCCTGTGTTCTGCCTGGGGCCACTGTGCTCTGCCTGGGGCCCCATAGGCTGCCTGGGGCCCCTGTGCTCTGCCTGGGACCACTGTGCTCTGCCTGGGTCCCCATATGCTGCCTGGGGCCCCTGTGCTCTGCCTGGGGCCACTGTGCTCTGCCTGGGGCCACTGTGCTCTGCCTGGGGCCCCATATGCTGCCTGGGGCCCCTGTGCTCTGCCTGGGGCCCCATATGCTGCCTGGGGCCCCTGTGCTCTGCCTGGGACCCCATATGCTGCCTGGGGCCCCTGTGCTCTGCCTGGGGCCCCATATGCTGCCTGGGGCCCCTGTGCTCTGCCTGGGGCCCCATAGGCTGCCTGGGGCCCCTGTGCTCTACCTGGGACCACTGTGCTCTGCCTGGGGCCCCATATGCTGCCTGGGCCCCTGTGCGCTGCCTGGGGCCCCTGTGCTCTGCCTGGGGCCCCTGTGCTCTGCCTGGGGCCCCATGTTCTGCCTGGGGCCCCTGTGCTCTGCCTGGGGCCACTGTGCTCTGCCTGGGGCCCCATATGCTGCCTGGGGCCCCTGTGCTCTGCCTGGGACCACTGTGCTCTGCCTGGGGCCCCATATGCTGCCTGGGGCCCCTGTGCTCTGCCTGGGGCCACTGTGCTCTGCCTGGGGCCCCATATGCTGCCTGGGCCCCTGTGCTCTGCCTGGGGCCCCATATGCTGCCTGGGGCCCCTATGCTCTGCCTGGGGCCCCATGTTCTGCCTGGGGCCCCTGTGCTCTGCCTGGGGCCACTGTGCTCTGCCTGGGACCCCATATGCTGCCTGGGGCCCCTGTGCTCTGCCTGAGGCCCCATATGCTGCCTGGGGCCCCTGTGCTCTGCCTGGGGCCCCATAGGCTGCCTGGGGCCCCTGTGCTCTACCTGGGACCACTGTGCTCTGCCTGGGGCCCCATATGCTGCCTGGGCCCCTGTGCTCTGCCTGGGGCCCCATATGCTGTCTGGGGCCCCTATGCTCTGCCTGGGGCCCCATGTTCTGCCTGGGGCCCCTGTGCTCTGCCTGGGGCCACTGTGCTCTGCCTGGGGCCCCATATGCTGCCTGGGGCCCCATATGCTGCCTGGGGCCCCTGTGCTCTGCCTGGGGCCCCTGTGTTCTGCCTGGGGCCCCTGTGCTCTGCCTGGGGTCCCATATGCTGCCTGGGTCCCCTGTGCTCTGCCTGGGGCCCCTGTGCTCTGCCTGGGGCCCCATGTTCTGCCTGGGGCCACTGTGCTCTGCCTGGGGCCCCATAGGCTGCCTGGGGCCCCTGTGCTCTGCCTGGGACCACTGTGCTCTGCCTGGGGCTCCATATGCTGCCTGGGACCACTGTGCTGCCTGGGGCCCCTGTGCTCTGCCTGGGGCCCCATATGCTGCCTGGGGCCCCTGTGCTCTGCCTGGGGCCCCATATGCTGCCTGGGGCCCCTGTGCTCTGCCTGGGGCCCCATATGCTGCCTGGGGCCCCTGTGCTCTGCCTGGGGCCCCATGTTCTGCCTGAGGCCCCTGTGCTCTGCCTGGGGCCACTGTGCTCTGCCTGGGGCCCCATATGCTGCCTGGGGCCCCTGTGCTCTGCCTGGGGCCCCTGTGCTCTGCCTGGGGCCCCTGTGCTCTGCCTGGGGCCCCTGTGCTCTGCCTGGGGCCCCTGTGCTCTGCCTGGGGCCCCATAGGCTGCCTGGGGCCACTGTGCTCTGCCTGGGGCCCCATAGGCTGCCTGGGGCCCCTGTGCTCTGCCTGGGACCACTGTGCTCTGCCTGGGGCCCCATATGCTGCCTGGGGCCCCTGTGCTCTGCCTGGGGCCACTGTGCTCTGCCTGGGGCCCCATATGCTGCCTGGGGCCCCTGTGCTCTGCCTGGGGCCCCTGTGCTCTGCCTGGGGCCCCTGTGCTCTGCCTGGGGCCCCTGTGCTCTGCCTGGGGCCCCTGTGCTCTGCCTGGGGCCCCTGTGCTCTGCCTGGGGCCCCTGTGCTCTGCCTGGGGCCCCTGTGCTCTGCCTGGGGCCCCATATGCTGCCTGGGGCCCCTGTGCTCTGCCTGGGTGTAGGACACTGGTGACGTCACTTATCTCCGGACATTAGCTCCGGACATTAGCTCCGGACAAAGCCACGGAAGTTGGCACAAATTGCAGGAAGTAGTATTCTAGGCAATTAATCTCCGGACATTAGCTCCGGACATTAGCTCCGGACATTAGCTCCGGACATTAGCTCCGGACATTAGCTCCGGACAAAGCCACGGAAGTTGGCACAAATTGCAGGAAGTAGTATTCTAGGCAATTATATATTAGATATATCTGAAAAAAAAAATATATATATGTAATGCGGTGTATGGGGTGTGTGATAAACGTAAGTGGAAACCACTCAATACATGGAAATAAATATAAAAATAAATATATGCGCACCTTAGCTTAGTAACTCTCCGTTTAGTCTATGTTCTTGCGTTTTGGTCTTAAAATATATTAATGCAATTTTGATCATATAAAGGATAGAAGAGGCTACAGCATATTTGGCATTCATGTAGTGAGAACAAAGACAAATATAGTATAAAATATATTTATTAAAACATTTTTAGTAAATGTTATAGGGGTAAGGTGCGAGAATGTGAATGGGAAGAAATCAAAATATAACTTAAAGAAAAGTGTTTTTTACTATAAATGATTATAAAGGGTTAACAAGCTTCATCAGGAGTGTTCCTTTTGTAAATCCCTTGCTACAGAACAATGGATGTGCTGACCAAGTAAACACTATAGATTGTGACTTGTCTGTAGATTATGGTAGTAATGGCATGCTGAGCTGTCTCACATTAGATGCTCTGTATCTTTAAAGTCTCCACATAGAGATCACAGAGCTGCTGCCGTCTGCATGTGTGATATGTGATGGCAACTCCACACCAAACTAATTGAATTACTGTCCCTCTCAGGCATCTATTACAAATAGTGTATATCTCATCAGATTGATAAGGATCTCTCCCTACACTACTGTCAGGACTGACATCCCAATGATTGTTTCGCTGGTTATTCAGCTTCTTCCAGGGGCCGAGACCCCAGACATACAATCTTATAGGTCTGCTCCTGATTAAACAAGATTAATTTGAGTAGTTGTTCCTGCTGTCAATGGCTTTCGAGATAATGATTACTGTCATATTACGTTAGGTTTAGAAAGTAAACCTACATATATACCAAGAGAATAGAGTAAATCAACTAAGAAACTGCACATAAATATAATCAATTTAATAGGAAAAAAAGACCAATTGTAGATTAATTCAAGTATCTGAGTAATCAGGATTGTATGCCCAAAACTATGGGGAGAGATAAGAAGGCACAGTGACACCTGCCTTACTGTACACAGTTGTCACTGTTCCTTACTATCTCTCCCACACTTTTGGGCTTGAAATCCCGATTAATCTACCCTTTTGTGCCAATTTTGCTACTAAAAAAAAAATCCTGAAACCAGTTTGTGTGCATCATATACAGAACGCCTCCTACATGGTGAAGTAACAAGTTGTATTTAAACTTCTGCACAATTAGATTTTTTTTATATGGTTTGTCCATCTGACAAACTGAACCCAACAAGTATCTATTTTTCTTTTTTAATTCACACATTGCGTTTTTGCTGTTATTTTTTTTTTTATCTACAGCCAAACCTGGTCTTGGCAGTAAGAAACTTAGTTAAAAAAATCTTTGCTTATTTTTCATCCCAATCAAGAACAAAGTGCAAAGCATATAAATTACTAAACATGAATATAATTTACAAAATACACAATTTATATCAAAGCAAAACACTAAAAGCAAAGAAGGTGCTGTGGCACTTACTGAATGCACCAGGGGTGTGCATAGTCCCTATGAAATTCAAGTATATAGTATCGTTCCGTGGCCCAGTAATAGCGGAGTACGGAATAAAGATAAATATGCTATGCACATGGGGATCAAGGATGGTTTTTGCAATCCGAATATTGAGATGTCAGTGACCACAGCAGATGGCCATATAAAAATTGTACAATATAATATTGGAATATTGGAACAACCCACAAAGAAGCTGACGTGAAACGCATGTTGGGGTTAGTCACCTGTCAGCACCAGGTATTTGGTCATTTACCTATGGGTCTGCGACCAAGAGGGGTCTAAGGGTACCGTCACACAGTAACATTTTAATCGCTATGACGGCACGATCCGTGACGTCGCAGCGATCGTATGATTATCGCTCCAGCGTCGTAGACTGCGGTCACACTGTGCAATCACGGCGCTGGAGCGATGCCGAAGTCCCCGGTAACCAGGGTAAACATCGGGTAACTAAGCGCAGGGCCACGCTTAGTAACCCGATGTTTACCCTGGTTACCAGCGTAAACGTAAAAAAAACAAACAGTACATACTTACATTCCGGTGTCTGTCCCCGGCGTTCTGCTTCTCTCCACTGTGTAAGCGCCATAGCCGGAAAGCACAGCGGTGACGTCAGACGTCACCGCTGTGCTCGCTTTCCGGCTGGCAGACGCTCACACAGTGCAGAGAAGCTGAGACGCCGGGGACAGACACCGGAATGTAAGTATGTACTGTGTGTTTTTTTTACGTTTACGCTTGTAACCAGGGTAAACATCGGGTTACTAAGCGTGGCCCTGCGCTTAGTTACCCGATGTTTACCCTGGTTACAAGCGAACACATTGCTGGATCGCTGTCACACACAACGATCCAGCAATGTCAGCGGGTGATCAAGCGACGAAAGAAAGTTCCATACGATCTGCTACGACGTACGATTCTCAGCAGGATCCCTGATCGCTGCTGCGTGTCAGACACTGCGATATCGTAACGATATCGCTAGAACGTCACGAATCGTACCGTCGTAGCGATCAAAATGGTACTGTGTGACGGTACCCTAAGTATGCATTGGAGACTGGGACTCTGGTTTATTTGCCATTTCACTTTGGAAAGTTCCATATTAAATTGTATACTCTTTATATGGCGGGGAATGGTTTGATTCTTGGAGCATTTAATGTTTTGACAAGTAGTATAGTAAATGTAATTATTCTTGCTAGTCTGTTCCCAATTACAGTATTAATGCAATGTTATGGATGAATCTAATTAATAGTTGTAATGTAAGAGCAAATAAAAAATAAAAATAGGACTAACATTTGTTTATACCTTGACTATTTTAGCATTCCACATTCCCGTATCCTGGAGAAAAACTTTCTGGAATCACCATTATAAAATTCATGCTTAAAGTGCTTTCAGTCTTCCAGGTTATTGGAATGCTAATGAACAAATTAGCAATCAATGAAAGTTAAAGGTTTCTTGTTTAATAAACAAAAAACTGTTTTGATAGAAAATTTACAATTAAAGCTAGAACAAAGGATAAAAGAACACTATTGAAAAACATGTACTGGTCAGTGATGCATTTGAGAGTAAAGAAAGTTTTCATAAGCAGATTATAATGCTAATTTCAGGCTTTACACTAAAAAGTAGCATCATGTCTGTAAAGGACTATTTCAGTTTCAGTTATGGCTTAAAGTAGTTAAGCATATTTTCTTCTTGTGATCAGGAAACAGCTATTTTTAATTTCCAGCAAGATAAAAAATAAAGAACTTTGCAGAACATATTCACACCTGTGAGGAAGCCTTTAAAATGTATCGAGAGCATCATATAAGTGCAAAAAACTTCCAAATAATTCTTTAAAATAAACATAAAACTAAATTTGCCGCTCTTATCAGAAAAAAAACATGCAATAGTGTTGATCTGTAGAGTGTTTTCTATTGTACTATGACATCTCCTTAACATCTGGAAGCTCCAAAGAAGGGAAAAAATATTCTATAATATTTATATATTTGACATTTTATATATCATGACACATTTCTTGTTATTCCTACAAATTGTTTAATATAGCCAAAATCTGATTAATCCCATAAAATAATTGTCATTATTTCACAAACCATACATGGTTAACTCCAAATGTGAATACCTATGAAATAGGGAAGATTGAAGCATTTGGCAGCAGATCACCTGGAAGAAAAGAAGATCAGGTGCTATTCTGAGCGAATCTTGCCCGATATTGATCTAATTTAATATTTTGTCTTGAATTATGAATATTTTGTCTTGAATCATGAATAGGAAATGTTACCACAATGCTTTAAATTAAATATGTTTCTGGGAATATAGTAGCATTGGTAACTTTGTTGGTGCAATTAGAACTGGTAAAAGGTAAGAGCTCTTCATTATAGCTGAATTTGTATCATTGTGGCAGCGCGGATTTAATCCATAAACTATCCTTTACTATCGTCTCGGAGACCTCTGGTTGTCATTCCAACCCATTGGTGACCCATGATCAAGTGATGGGGTCACAGATGGATCGGATTTTTCAACACACTTCCGGTAAGCGCGAGTTAAATGCCGCTGTAGAGATTGACAGCAGCATTTAATTAGTTAACAGCTACAGGTGAATCGCGATTCTACTTGGGGCTGTTAGAGGCACATGTCAGCCCACATCAAAGGGAGGGATTCTGACGTGGGTGTATTATTATGCCCAAAGAAGGAAATTGCTAAATATTCCCACAAGAGATTTCTTCAGTGTTCAGTTTGAAAAAAAGTGTAATTTCAAAAAGTAAAAAAATACTGATTAACAAAAACCTACAACAAATTAAGAAAATACATTTTAAATAAAGTACTTATTGTTTTAGAAATATTTTGGGGAGAATCAGTTACAAAGCTGATGTGTGGGTTTTTCTTAAAGATTAAAATTTATTTTGAAGAATGTGTATGACAATATAAAATAATTGTTTTCTCAAAATGAGAATCCATGGATGTGATAATCTAGCATTATTGCTCACTTTAAATATATTTACCTGTGATTCTAGTGTAGATTACAGTATGTTGGAGACTGAATTTGATTTTTTTTTTTTTTTACTTTTGGCTGGCTGTAGAAGGTTCAGCAAAGTTCAGAACATAAAAGCAAAAAAAAAAATGAATTCAGAATAAATTCTCTATTTTAAATTAGAGGATAATTTAATTCCATTTGAATAAGTTTTGTCCATCTCCAGTCCTAGGAACATTCAGTATTAACCCCTTCCCGACCCATGACGCCACATAGGCGTCATGAAAACCTGTGCCAATCCGACCCATGACGCCTATGTGGCGTCATGGAATGATCGCGTCCCTGCAGATCGGGTGAAGGGGTTAACTCCCATTTTACCCGATCTGCAGAGACAGGGGGAGTGGTGCTTCAGCCCAGGGGGGGTGGCTTCACCCCCCCGTGGCTACAATCGCTCTGATTGGCAGTTTCACTTTCAACAGCCAATCAGAGCGATTTGTAATATTTCACCTAAAAAACAGGTGAAATATTACAATCCAGCCATGGCCGATGCTGCAATATCATCGGCCATGGCTGGAAAACCTGAAGTGACCACCCCCCACCCCACCGATCGCCCCCCCAGTGCTCCGGTGCGTGGTCCGGTCCCCTCCGTCCTGTGCTCCGCTGCCCCGTGCTCCTGCCCGCTCCCCCGTCCTGCTGTCCGCTCCCCCCGTCCTCCGATCACCCCCCCTGTGCTCAGATCCACCCCCCACCACCCCTTCATACTTACCGATCCTCCCGGTGTCCGGCCGTCTCCTCGCTGGGCGCCGCCATCTTCCAAAATGGCGGGCGCATGCTCAGTACGCCCGCCGGCCGGCAGATTCCTTACAGGTACATTTTGATCGCTGTGGTAGTTTCTACCACAGCGATCAAAATAAAAAAAATAATAAATAACCCCCCCCTTTATCACCCCCATAGATAGGGACAATAATAAAATAAAGAAAATATTTTTTTTTTTTTTTTCCCACTAGGGTTAGGGTTAGAACTAGGGTTAGGTTTAGAACTAGGGTTAGGGTTACGGGTAGGGTTAGGGTTATGGCATGTGCGGATTTGGCAGCGGATCCGCAGCGGATCGGCCGCGGATCCGCAGCGGATCGGCCGCGGATCCGCAGCGGATCGGCCGCGGATCCGCCGCGGATCGGCCGCGGATCCGCCGCGGATTGGCCGCGGATCCGCAGCGGATTGGCCGCTGCGAATTCGTAGCAGTTTTCCATCAGGTTTACAGTACCGTGTACACCTATGGAAAACCAAATCCGCTGTGCCCATAATGCGGAAAATTCCGTGCAGAAACGCTGCGTTGTATTTTCCACAGCATGTCAATTCTTTGTGCGGATTCCGCAGCGTTTTACACCTGTTCCTCAATAGGAATCCACAGGTGAAATCCGCACAAAAAAACACTGGAGATCTGCTGTAAATCCGCAGGTAAAACGCAGTGCCTTTTACTTGCAGATTTTTCAAAAGTCGTGCGGAAAAATCTCACACGAATCCGCTACGTGGGCACATACCCTTAGGGTTAGGGTTGGAATTAGGGCTAGGGTTGGAATTAGGGTTACGGGTGTGTTGGGGTTAGGGTTGTGGTTAGGGGTGTGTTGGGGTTAGGGTTGGGATTAGGGTTATGGCTACAGTTGGGATTAGGGTTAGGGGTGTGTTGGGGTTAGTGTTGAAGTTAGAAATGAGGGGTTTCCACTGTTTAGGCACATCAGGGGTCTCCAAACGCAACATGGCGCCACCATTGATTCCAGCCAATCTTGCATTCAAAAAGTCAAATGGTGCTCCCTCCCTTCCAAGCCCCGACGTGTGCCCAAACAGTGGTTTACCCCCACATTTGGGGTACCAGCGTACTCAGGACAAACTGGGCAACAACTGTTGGGGTCCAATTTCTCCTGTTACCCTTGCAAAAATAAAAAATTACTTGCTAAGACATAATTTTTGAGAAAAGAAGAATGATTTTTTATTTTCACGGCTCTGCGTTGTAAACTTCTGTGAAGCACTTGGGGGTTGAATGTGCTCATCACACATCTAGATAAGTTCCTTGGGGGGTCTAGTTTCCAAAATGGGGTCACTTGTGGGGTGTTTCTACTGTTTAGGCACATCAGGGGCTCTGCAAATGCAACGTGACGCCAGCAGACCATTCCATCAAAGTCTGCATTCCAAAACGTCACTACTTCCCTTCCGAGCCCCGGCATGTGCCCAAACAGTGGTTTACCCCCACATATGGGGTATCAGCGTACTCAGGAGAAACTGGACAACAACTTTTGGGGTCCAATTTCTCCTGTTACCCTTGCAAAAATAAAAAATTCTGGGCTAAAAAAATATTTTTGAGGAAAGGAAACACATTTATTATTTTCACGGCTCTGCGTTATAAACTTCTGCGAAGCACTTGGGGGTTCAAAGTGCTCACCACACATCTAGATAAGTTCCTTGGGGGGTCTAGTTTCCAAAATGGAGTCACTTGTGGGGCGTTCCTACTGTTTAGGCACATCAGGGGCTCTGCAAATGCAACGTGACGCCCGCAGAGCATTCCATCAAAGTCTGCATTCCAAAACGTCACTACTTCCCTTCCGAGCCCCGGCATGTGCCCAAACAGTGGTTTACCCCCACATATGGGGTATCAGCGTACTCAGGAGAAACTGGACAACAACTTTTGGGGTCCAATTTCTCCTGTTACCCTTGCAAAAATAAAAAATTCTGGGCTAAAAAAATATTTTTGAGGAAAGGAAACACATTTATTATTTTCACGGCTCTGCGTTATAAACTTCTGCGAAGCACTTGGGGGTTCAAAGTGCTCACCACACATCTAGATAAGTTCCTTGGGGGGTCTAGTTTCCAAAATGGAGTCACTTGTGGGGCGTTCCTACTGTTTAGGCACATCAGGGGCTCTGCAAATGCAACGTGACGCCCGCAGAGCATTCCATCAAAGTCTGCATTCCAAAACGTCACTACTTCCCTTCCGAGCCCCGGCATGTGCCCAAACAGTGGTTTACCCCCACATATGGGGTATCAGCGTACTCAGGAGAAACTGGACAACAACTTTTGAGGTCCAATTTCTCCTGTTACCCTTGCAAAAATAAAAAATTCTGGGCTAAAAAAATATTTTTGAGGAAAGGAAACACATTTATTATTTTCACGGCTCTGCGTTATAAACTTCTGCGAAGCACTTGGGGGTTCAAAGTGCTCACCACACATCTAGATTAGTTCCTTGGGAGGTCTAGTTTCCAAAATGGGGTCACTTGTTAGGGAGCTCCAATGTTTAGGCACACAGGGGCTCTCCAAACGTGACATGGTGTCCGCTAATGATTGGAGCTAATTTTCCATTCAAAAAGCCAAATGGCGTGCCTTCCCTTCCGAGCCCTGCCGTGTGCCCAAACAGTGGTTTACCCCCACACATGGGGTATCATCGTACTCCGGACAAACTGGACAACAACATTTGGGGTCCAATTTCTCCTATTACCCTTGGAAAATTAAAAAATCCTGGGCTAAAAATCATTTTTGAGGAAAGAAAAATTATTTTTTATTTTCACGGCTCTGCGTTATAAACTTCTGTGAAGCATCTGGGGGTTATAAGTGCTCACTATGCATCTAGATAAGTTCCTTGGGGGGTCTAGTTTCCAAAATGGGGTCACGTGTAGGGGAGCTCCAATGTTTAGGCACACAGGGGCTCTCCAAACGCGACATGGTGTTCGCTAACGATTGGAGCTAATTTTCCATTCAAAAAGTCAAATGGCACGCCTCCCCTTCCGAGCCTTGCCGTGCACCCAAACAGTGGTTTACCCCCACATATGAGGTATCAACATACTCAGCAGAAATTGCCCAACAAATTTTAGGATCCATTTTATCCTGTTGCCCATGTGAAAATGAAAAAATTGAGGCTAAAAGAAATTTTGTGTGAAAAAAAAGTACTTTTTCATTTTTACGGATCAATTTGTGAAGCACCTGAGAGTTTAAAGTGCTCACTATGCTTCTAAATAAGTTCCTTGGGGGGTCTACTTTCCAAAATGGGGTCACTTGTGGGAGCGCTCCAATGTTTAGGCACACGGGGGCTCTCCAAACGTGACATGGTCTCTGCTAGCGATGGAGATCATTTTTCATTCAAAAAGTCAAATGGCGCTCCTTCCCTTCCGAGCCTTGCCGTGCACCCAAACAGTGGTTTACCCCCACATATGAGGTATCAGCGTACTCAAGACAAATTGGACAACATCGTTCGTGGTCCAGTTTTTCCTTTTACCCTTGGGAAAATAAAAAAATTGTTGCTAAAAGATCATTTTTGTGACTAAAAAGTTAAATGTTCATTTTTTCCTTCCATGTTGCTTCTGCTGCTGTGAAACACCTGAAGGGTTAATAAACTTCTTGAATGTGGTTTTGAGCACCTTGAGGGGTGCAGTTTTTAGAATGGTGTCACTTTGGGGTATTTTCAGCCATATAGAACCCTCAAACTGACTTCAAATGTGAGGTGGTCCCTAAAAAAAATGGTTTTGTAAATTTTGTTGTAAAAATGAGAAATCACTGGTCAAATTTTAACCCTTATAACTTCCTAGCAAAAAAAAAATTTGTTTCCAAAATTGTGCTGATGTAAAGTAGACATGTGGGAAATGTTATTTATTAACTGTTTTGTGTCACATACCTCTCTGGTTTAACAGAATAAAAATTCAAAATGTGAAAATTGCGAAATTTTCAAAATTTTCGCTAAATTTCCGTTTTTTTCACAAATAAACTCAGAAATTATCGACCTAAATTTACCACTAACATGAAGCCCAATATGTCATGAAAAAACAATCTCAGAATCGCTAGGATCCGTTGAAGCGTTCCTGAGTTATTACCTCATAAAGGGACACTGGTCAGAATTGCAAAAAACGGCAAGGTCATTAAGGCCAAAATAGGCTGGGTCATGAAGGGGTTAAACATGTATGTTCTAGTCACTTAAAGTCAATTTTTTTTTTTGTTCACAGCCTTTTAAGGTTCAGCAAAAATGGTGGGCAGCCACCATTTTGCTGAATAAGCATAAAGCAAATTACAAAAAATCTGTTAAAACAATTTTGGGAGGAAAATCATCATGTATAATTATATTTCATGTGAATACCATTGCCTCACTCGAAGATAACAGTTTTAAACCCCTTTTTGCAAACCAAGCTTTTCAGTGCTGCAATTTTGTGTTGAATTTATTCACCATAATTTTTTTGTTTAGAAAACATTTTGCTGAATATTAGTGATTACAGAATTACATACTGTTCAGCGTAATTCTATTTCAAGGCTAAAATGGAACAGCCTATAGCATCATAAGGATCTACCAGGAAGCCACAGCTCATATATGAGTGGTATGAGCTGACCTTAACATGAAACATGAAGCAAATCTTCACTTTGCAGGCATATATAGATCATGGGGAGGCATGCTGGAGGATAAAACATGGAGGATGTGGAACCGCAATGTATAACTGAAGGTTTATCCAACTAATACAAAGTCTTAGATATCACAAATAGTGGCGTTCAGCTATCATTTTCAAAATAAACCCCCTAAATAAAACATATCATTACTCTTCTAAAACAGAAGTCAAATATCTACTTGGCATCAATTCTTTATTTTTAACATTCAAAATACTACAGCCAAGTGGATCTAGCAAAATACGAATGCTAGCAAAAAAAGTCGATGAACATTGGAAAGTCCAGAAAAGTGAGGGGTGATCATTTCTAATTTATATATTGTGACTCAAAGGTTTGAAAAAAAAATATAAGTGAATTCACCCATCACTAATAAATTACAATTAGTCTTAAGATACATTTTTTGCACTTTACATATGTGGTAATAGGTTCAAACAATCTATCGACTCATATGGCTCCTAACTTTCTTTTTTGGAGCAGATTGAAACAAGTTATTCCTTAAATGATCACGATTTTTTTCTTTGAACCACCTACTGCTATAGAGTCTTGCATTATGTATGGCATTGAGTGAAAATTGATGACATTACACTTAAAATCCTGCTTTCTCATCCCTTGTGAGACTGGTTAACATGAGTATTCACATTTTCTGTTAGAAAACTTGCCAGCTATGTTTGCCATTTAAGGTAAGGTAGTGTTAAGAAGGGGAGGAGTTTCCTATGCATTTGCATTGAATAAGATGGGGAGCAAAGCTCATAAGATTTGTATAAAAGGAGAAGACAGCTTGGTAGCTGCACAAGTTCACTACTGTTTGTTGGTTGCTGGTCATCAAGCACTTGGCAAGGAAAAACAATGAATACCCAGGCACAGACAAACCATGAAGAGGTAAGGTTTGCTTTTAGTTTTAATTTCTAGAAGTATCACTCAAAATAAGATGTTTTAGGATTTTTTTTTTTATTACCAATTTGTTTTTGTGCACCTTTCCTTAAATGTTTACATTTCTAACATGTATATGATATTTGCTAGTATGAGTTACAAAAGAGGACTGTGATTAGCATGTAGGACATAAGGTACCGTCTCACAGTGGCACTTTGGTCGCTACGACGGCACAGTCCCGTGACGCTCCAGCGTTGCTTCATTATCGCTCCAGCGTCGTAGACTGCGGTCACACTTTGCAATGCACGGCGCTGGAGTGATAATTTCATGACGTATTTGCGATGTAGAAGTCGTACGGGACAGTCGTACGGGCATGTCACACAGGAGGTGCTCTCAATTCAGAGCACATTTTGCATAATCTATACGTGACGTTGTTCACGAGGGGCGTGTTGTGCTGCTAGCTAACTACACCTGTAATGTGCTGATTAGCCATTGGTTACTGTGCGCACATTGGTTGGAAAAATTGTCACCTGAGCGCTATTGTTCCCAACGCCACCTCAGCTTTCAAAATTACATACTTCACTTTGTACTTGAACACTTGGTGGACCTGGACGTCTGATTTTGTATTTCCCAGACTATCCACGATTTGCACCGCTGCTTCGAGGTATGTAAAGCGCTTGGGCGTGGTGGATGGAACGATGTATGGTCTGCATGAGCTCTTCGTGCCGCCGCTGTAGCGAAGCGGATGGTACGCTGTTTTGGGTTATGGTGGGCTGGGGCATGGTGGATGGGACTATCCATGATTTGCACCACTGCTTCGAGGTATGTAAAGCGCTTGGGCGTGGTGGATGGAACGATGTATGGTCTGCATGAGCGCTTCGTGCCGCCGCTGTAGCGAAGTGGATGGTACGCTGTTTTAGGTTATGGTGGGCTGGGGCGTAGCAGATGGAACGATGTATGGTCGGCATGAGCGCTTCGTGCCGCCGCTGTAGCAAAGCGGATGGTACGCTCTGTTTTGGGTTTTGGTGGGCTGGGGCGTGGCGGATGGAACGCTGACTGCTGTTTTTGGAGTGGCGTTTGCACCTCTGTATGTGAACTTTTTTTTTTAATGTTTTTGTCCCCCTTTCGCTGTTGCTGTTTTAATGTACTCTTTGTCAAACGCCTAACTTTTTTTTGTTATTTTTCAGATGTCTAATCGTGTGGAGTTTATCCGTGATTTCATTGAGATATACCAGTCTTTTCCCTGCCTCTGGAAGATAAAATCTCCAGAGTATTCCAACAGGAAAAAGAGGAAGGAAGGATATTCGAGGCTAATTGAATTTTACCATGTCCATGCACCAGAAGAGAAAGCAAACGAAGTTGTCGTTAAAAAGAAAATTCAGGCGCTGCTCACGGTGTGGAGGAAGGAGCTGAATAAGGTCCTGCACAGTTCAAAGTCCGGGGCTTCAACGGAAGAGGTCTACGTGCCCAAGCTCTGGTACTTTGAGCATCTCAATTTTCTTCGGGACCAAGAGGTGCCACGGTCATCTACGTCTATGCGCTCGTTCGCACCTGTGGAACCGACATTGTCACAGAACCTCGTCAAGCTGGACTCTCAAGGGCAACAAGTAAGTACCTCTTTGCACCACTGGTTCACCAATGTGTCCTATAATTATATATAATTTATCTGCATTTTCTGTTTTATCCATCAAATTATACCATCAATTAGAAGTTATAACATTTTCCTGTACAGATAAGTAACCCTGTCGCAGAAAAGTATTAAATGGCGACCTTCATAACCCATACCATCTAAATGCTGTTAGGGTGGTGTAAATCGTTTTCTTTTTTTTTTTTAAATAACTTCCTTTTTTATTCTCCCCAGAAGGACAGTGCACAGGACAGTGCACAGGACTGCTCGCTGAGTCAAATAGTGGAGGCTGCATCTGCCCCGACTCAATGGAGTCAAGGTTCCAGAAAGCGTAAAGCCACCTCTGACGTCTCCCTTGAACATTTGACCCTGGCCAAAAAGGCCTTGACCAACAATGTCAGCCCAGCATTGCAGGGGTTTGGACATTACATTGTAGACAAACTTTCAAAAATGGACGAGAGGCAAAGAACTCTTACGGAGCATCTTATTATGGATGCAGTTAATGAGGGTTCTGATGGCACTTTGGATGAGCACACGCGCTTGGTTAGTTCCCAGCCAATGGAGCGGCCACAGTCGGCATATTGTCATGCTTGGCCACAAACACCAATACGCCCCAATGTCCCCGTGTCCCACTTTGGCCCGTCACCCCCTAACTCCTACCCCACCATTCCGTCTCACATGGCTTCGCCCATCAGGCACCTTAATGTTAGAAATTAAGAACCGGTGTATCACGAATTGTGATACTTTGTTTTTTTTACTGTTTTTTATTTTTTTGTCTTGTTAATAATGTGTTTTTAATAAAACCTTTTTTCTTGAACTTCAATCTCGACAGCTTGATTGGTGGGTCTCGATCACAGAGACAAAATGGGTCCACAGCAGAGTATGACGGCAGAAATGAACTTAACAAATAAATGTACTTTACAAAAAACAAAACATTGAGAATGGAATAAAAGTTAATATAATTTTTTTAATTTACAACAAACTTTACAAACAGACACTAGTTTTTATTTTGGCCCCGCCTCCAACTGTTGGCACATGTCCCTAAGCTTCTGCAGCTCCCCCATTGCCACATTCTGCTGCTCCTGAATCCGTGCCAGAGTGTCTAACAGCCTTTCAATTCTGGCTTCTAGATCCTCCATGGTCACACTGCCGGCTGCTGTGGGTCAAAAAGCATAACATTAATAACACAGTAGTCTCCCGATACTGGGCTGGGATGACATCCCCATACTAGCGTTTAGGATGAATGAAACATCTCTGTGGCGGTGGAGTCTCAGAAACTGCCCCTGCTGTCCCGGGTTAGTTAGAGAGAGGCAGTGAGTGACAATCTTAAGCGTGTTTAAAAAAACTTACATGGCAAGACCTCATCTGGGGACATATTCTCCGAAGGTGAGAAGACCGGAAGTGAATGAGGGGGGCCAGTACTGCGCGGACTCAGGGGTGGTTCCACAGGGACTCCCATCATGCCTCCGTCTGTGACTATGTGCAGCTATATTAATCCCATAATCCGAAAAGAGGAAAAGATTTAATGTAGGCAAAGCATTAGCACTTCGATTATAGATGCTGAATTAAATTACCTATTTAAGGTATGAAGTGACACATTAGCGAACAAAGGTAACATAGTTTTAAAATTACAATTTTTAAAAAGACAGGATGGTGTAAACAAATGGACCTCCAAAATACAAACAGGGGGTGACCCGTGATTCACAGTTACAATATATTATTAAGAATTAAATATACATATGGCGTATTGCTATGCTAGAATCAGTATCCCTATAGAGGAATAAGGCTGTCTATGTGGATGGACGAAAAAAACGTCTCTTTGCAGATACCACATGACAGTCTAAGGCTACTTTCACACTAGCGTCGGGAAAGACCCATCGCTGTGCGTCGGGCCGACGTTCCCGACGCTAGCGTGGTCTCCGCCGCACAACGGGGGCAGCGGATGTATTTTTCCAACGCATCCGCTGCCCCATTGTGAGGTGCGGGGAAGTGCGGGGAGGTGGGGGCGGAGTTCCGGCCGCGCAAGCGCGGTCGGAAAAAGCGGACCGTCGGGAGCAAAAAACGTTACATGTAAGGTTTTTTTCTCCCGACGGTCCGCTAACACACGCCCAAGCGTCGCAAAACGGACGCAACGTTTGGCAATGCGTCACAAATGCGTCGCTAATGCGTCGCTAATGTTAGTCTATGACGAAAAAACGTATCCAGCAAGAACTTTTGCTGGATGCGTATTTTCGGCAAAATGACGCATTTGCAACGTATTGCAGTTAACGCTAGTGTGAAAGTAGCCTAACCATTTAAATAGAGGGTATAACTGAGAAATAAGCAATTAGTGATATGTATATGTATTTAACAATGCCCTCACACCCGGAAATAAAGAATGGCTCAGGTGGTAATAATTATGTATTTTATAGTAATATGGAATTGAAAGTGATATTTACTGCTAGTATTTGTTGCTGGGCATTTAAAAGAAATGGCAATGAAGCCATAGAGAAGATTGGCCACTAGATGGCAATATAGGAGGAAACATAATTTCCTAGGTAAGACGGCCTGCAAGAAAAGAGTAAATAATCACCAGAGCCAAAACTGGTATTTTACCTGATGATGGGTAGAGGTAGGTGAAGATGGACTGGGAAGGCAGGTCACCTCCTGTGCCCGACGAGCGCCGTTTCGCCTTTCGGCTTCTTAAAAAACAGGAGGGGCAATGGAGTCTAGGTGTTTGAATGGGTTTATATGTCCGAGAAGCCGGGTGTGACGTACCAAAGGGGACGGGGTTGGTCGGCCAGGTACGTGAGTTGGTAAGGATATCAGGGTGTTACTATGGACGCGTTGCTATCGGCGCATGAGGACGCCATAAGTGACGTGCAAAAGAGGGGCGGATTTGGGCTGGGATTACACATGGAGTGAGTGGGCGTGTCTAAAATTTGCTGGGGATATGTGAAAGGTTAGCGGCGTATGAAAGCGCCAGGAGTGAAAAAAACAGTAGGACAACAAAGAAGAAAAAGCCCTGTACGTGAAGTTAGTGTGCGTGTCCAGTGTTATTGAAGTATACAAGCGGCGTGAATAGCAGCGCATGGGCACGGTAAGGTGCTCTGGAGAAAAAGAGGACTTGCGGTCTCGTGTCTAGTGATGGGCGGTCATAAGGACCGAGCAACATCAGAATGACGCTGATCGCAAGTCGAGCAGAGACACGGGACCGGCGCATGCGCACACACGCTTAAAGCGAAAGGCAGAAAAAACACACTTACCTCCTCCCCATTTTGAAAGAAGCTGCAGATACTATAGGAGGAAAAAGATCAGAAGGTGGAGATAACTGTGTATTGAATAAATGAGGTGACATTTCTGCATTCATTAAAAGGAAAAGGGGGGGAAAAAGGGGGAGGGGAGGGGAAAGTAGTAAGAAACAGAAAATGTAACAATGAACCGGAGGTTGTAGAGACCATGTGACCTTATGGGGGTAAAGCATTAAGCTGGCTGATAACTTAAAAGTTAGCATAAATAAGGTATTGTGCAGTACTTTGAGGAGGACAAAAGAGTGAATGGAGGCCAAGGGTGCTTATTATGTCCTAATATAAGAAAATATTAAGATTAGGCATTAAGATGACCTCCTGAGAGGAATATAGGTAAAAGTTAAGATAAAGGGGTAATTAACTTATTATAAGTGGGTAAAATGTGAAATTAAAGTGCTGAGTGCGGGAAGGCAAAGAGGATAATAATTGGTTGTGGCCTATACATACGGAAGATGGTAGTCATAGGTGATAGTACAATCAATAAGACCATTAACAGTATCCTAGCATGCATAGTGCCACAAGAGTGGTATATTATAAAGATCGAAAATCCATCCCTTGTAAGAGATGCGATAATACATTTTATGACAAAATAAGTGAAAAAGAGGCCACGGATACTTATTATGCTCTAGTATAAGAAAATTTAAAGATAGATATTGAAAAGACCCCTTAGGATGTAGCTGAAGGTTCAAAAGGTAAGGGGGAAATATCCTATTATAATCGTAAAAAGTTAAAGCAGGGAAATAGAGGTGCTAGGTGCGATAAAGGCAGTAAAGGTAATAATAAATAATTGTGACCTCTAAATTGGAAAGATGGTGGTCATAAATGACGAATGTCATTAACGATAAAACAAAGAAGCATTATCCTAAAATACATAATGTCACGAAACTAATGTATACTAGTGATAGTAATAGAAAATCCGTTCCTTAAAAGGACGGGAAAGTACATTGTACGCATATAATCAACATGCAGTCTAAATAAAGTGAAAAGTCCGTTCATTGAAAAAGGCGAGATAATGCAATATATACAGATGATTTATGTGCAGTCCAAGTTACTGAGATATTCGCTATTTCATTGTTTCCAGCTCTCTTCCTCCGGCCGCTACAGGACAAAGAATAAAGAACCAGATAAGGACCGTCCCCCCGGGAAAAAAAAGAGACCAGGACATATACAACACCTGAGGTAAGTAAAAAGAAACGCAGTTAAAAAATATATATGGGAAGATTAAAAACAGGTGACATGGGAGTCAATGAAGAAAAAGAAGCAATAAATAAAGAAGCAAAAGAAGTTAAAACCTAGAAAACCATTAAAAACCTTGTAATGACACTATATTAATTTTAATAGTTATTATTAAAGACACAGCGATTTTATAAGAAGGATGCAAAGCCATGGTTCTCGTTAAGGCCATTGGGCGCGATGGTGTTAAGACGATATATCCATCTGCTTTCCTGTTGTGAAAGTGCCTTTCCCAAATCCCCTCCTCTTATTCCCAGGTCCACCTGATCTATAACTTTAAAGGTTAGGCCCCTAGGTTGGGAGTTATGATATAATTTAAAATGTCTGGGTAGGGTTTTGAGTGATGAAATGTCATCCACCGTTTTAGATTTTTCTATATCCCTGATATGTTCCCTAACCCTGATTTTAAATTCACTTGTTGTTAGGCCTACGTATATTAGGTTGCAGGGGCAGGTGACGTGATATATTACTCCGAGGGAAGTGCACGTTACATATTTTCTGATGGTGTATGTTTTAGATCCATCGGAGTTGGAGAATTTCTTAGCTTTTTTCAAGTTTCCACACGCTTTGCATAGTCCGCAGGGGAAGAACCCTTGTAGGATAGTTGGGCATGGTGGATTAGAGGTAGGGTTGTAATGGCTATGGACCAATATGTCTTTAAGGTTGCGGCTTCTTTTTGCCACCAGGGAGGGCTGTGAAGGGAGACATTTTTTTAGGACTGGGTCTGTCATTAGTATATGCCAATGTTTCTTGAGAATATTTTTAATGTCCAACCACTGGTTATGATAGGTTGAGATGAACCTTACTTGGCTGTCTTGGGAACTAGTGTCCTTGTATCTTGGATATAGAAGTTGTTCCCTGGGGGCTTTTTTGGCTTTTTTGTAGCCCTGTCTTATAGAGCGTTTGCTGTATCCCCTATTTCTGAATCTATCAGTTAGGTCCAGCGCCTGCTTTTCAAAATCACTGTTTTGGGAACAGATTCTCTTGGCCCTCAGAAACTGACCCGTGGGGATGTGTTATGATCCTAGTGGCAAGGATCGCAAGTAGGACTAGCTAAGTAACTAAACAGACTACAAACTCTGGGGAAGTGGTAACTGAATTGACCGCAACCTGATCCTATCCGCACACAACTATAGGTAGCCGTGGAACGTTACCTGAAAATCCTAGACGTCTCTTCACGGCCTGAGACACTGACTATTCCTAGAGGGAAAGAAAGTCCTCACTTGCCTCAGTGAAATGACCCCAAAGATATAGTATAGCCCCCCACAAATATTAACGGTGAGTTAAGGGGAAAGCACAAACGCAGAGATGAAATTAGATTTAGCAAATGAGGCCCGCTAACATTAGATAGCAGAAAATAGAAAGGGAACTGTGCGGTCAATTAAAAACCCTATTCAAAATATCCATGCAGAGATTGCTCGAGCCTCCGCACCAACTAACGGTGTGGGGGAAGCAACTCTGTACCCCAGAGCTAACCAGCAGCAAGAAATCACATATTAGCAAGCTGGACTAAACTCATCATACACAGAAATCATATTGCAGACTGATGAGCAAAAAATAATTAAACAGAACTTCGCTTCTCCTGAAGAGACTGAAACCGAAGATAATCAGGAGTAATCAGAATAGCACTGAATACATTGACAGCCGGCAACAAGTGGAAATGAAACAGAGCTAAATAGGAATCTCCCAAGTGAATAACGAGGCAGCTGATCCAGCCACAGACCCGCAGGATAACAAAAAGCCACCAGGGGGAGCCCAAAACAAAAGTCACACAATACCACCTGTGACCACAAGAGGGAGCCTGAAAACAGAGTTCACAACAGGGATGCCTTTAATGGTTGCTGGGGGTGGGAGGAAGTGGCATGTAGGAAAGAGTTGGTGGAAGTTGGCTTCCTATTCAGATCCGTGGTGATGGTGCCATTTGGCATAGTTGAAATTTTTAGGTCTAGAAATTCTAGTTCCCTCCCATATTTGTAGGTTAACCTTATATTCTGGTTATTATGATTTAGTTTATTCATAAGAATATCTAGATTATCGGCAGTGCCTTCCCAGATAAACCAAACGTCGTCTATATAGCGTATCCACCCTTGGATGTTGTCTATCTCGCTAATTTCATCCCTTAGAAAGATAGTCCTCTCCCATGCCCCCAAGAACAAGTTGGCATACGAGGGGGCACAAGAAGCCCCCATTGCAGTGCCCTGGGTTTGTAGGTACATTTTGTTGTTGAAGGTGAAAGCATTGTGATGGAGAATAAAGTCTAATAGAGTGAGGATGAAATTTGCCGTAGGGGGGTTCCAAGTTGCTCATCTGGAGATATCCAGATACGGCCTTTAGGCCATCACTGTGGCAGATGGACGTGTATAAGGACTCCACATCTGCTGTTACCATCAGCATGTGGTCCTCTAGGCATAGATGGTTGAGTCTCTGTAGTGCTGCTGTGGTATCCTGTATGTAGGAAGGGAGTGTTGTCACCAGGGGTTTAAGATAGTTATCAATGAAGTTACAGACTATTTCACATAGGCCCTTGTTCCCTGATACAATGGGCCTTCCCGGTGGATCTAGGGGATTTTTATGTATTTTGGGGACCAAATTTAAAAGTTGGCAACTTAGGATAGAGATTTTTAATGTGGTCCAACATTTTTTTGGGGATGATTCCGTGATCGAAAGCCTGATTCACAATTTCAATTAGTTTACTATGAAAATTTGAAAGTGGATTGGTAGATAGTTTTTTGTAGCATCCTGGTTCATTTAGGAGTCTCAAGGCCTGCTTCTCATATAGAGTAGTTGGCCATATTACTTAATTCCCCCCCTTGTCTGCGGGTTTAAAAACTACGTCAGACAAGGACTGTAACTGAGATAAAGCCAGTCTTTCCTCTTTATTTATATTGGATGTCCAGGGTGGAGGTTTTTGGAGTGTCTCTATTTCAGAAGTAACGACCTTAGTGAAAATCTCAATGGCAGATGTTATAGTGATGGGAGGGAATTATTTGCTCTTATTAAATAGACCGTGGGGGAAATTGCTCACCTCCGGGGAATTTTCCTCTAGAAGAGCCTCCAGATTATTAAGCGTCTCTCTTTCTTCATCCGTGGAACAGATGTCACTGTTCATATTTCTGTAGTGTAGTTTTTTGAAAGTTAGTTTGCGAGCAAAAAGATGTACATCTTTTATCGCTGTAAATGGATCTAGGCAAGATGAAGGGGAAAAGGATAAACCTTTTTTTTGAAGAAGCCGAAAGGGGAAACGGCGCTCGTCGGGCACAGGAGGTGACCTGCCTTCATAGTCCATCTTCACCTACCTCTACCCATCAGGTAAAATACCAGTTTTGGCTCTGGTGATTATTTACTCTTTTCTTGCTTCTTTTCTTTGAGGCCGTCTTACCTAGGAAATTATGTTTCCTCCTATATTGCCATCTAGTAGCCAATCTTCTCTATGGCTTCATTGCCATTTCTTTTAAATGCCCAGCAACAAATACTAGCAGTAAATATCACTTTCAATTCCATATTACTATAAAATCCATAATTATTACCACCTGAGCCATTCTTTATTTCCGGGTGTGAGGGCATTGTTAAATACATATACATATCACTAATTGCTTATTTCTCAGTTATACCATCTATTTAAATGGTTAGACTGTCATGTGGTATCTGCAAAGACGTTTTTTTTGTCCATCCACATAGACAGCCTTATTCCTCTATAGGGATACTGATTCTAGCATAGCAATATGCCATATGTATATTTAAATCTTAATATATTGTAACTGTGAATCGCGGGTCACCCCCGTTTGTATTTTGGAGGTCCATTTGTTTACACCATCCTGTCTTTTTAAAAATTGTAATTTTAAAACTATATGTTAATAAAGCTTTTTTTTACCTCTGTTCGCTAATGTGTCACTTCATACCTTAAATAGGTAATTTAATTCAGTATGTGCAGCTATAACATGAAGATTAAAAAAATGTTAATATTATTTCTTATTTTATTCTTGACATTTGAAATGTTAAAAAAAAAAAAATTATCATGAACAATACAATTAACATGGCAAACCTACTAGGATGTTGAGGCATTGACCCGGAGGGCACAGCTGGATCAGAGGCGGTGTGGGATGCCTCGTGGTGGCGGCGGTGTGTCTTTGCCTCTTTGAATGAAAAAAAACAGGTGCTGTCAGCATACATGGCAACAGTTTGCCGCGTAGGTTACACTATATTTTCTTGGAAGTCTTTATTTTAGCATCACTTAGTTGATAAGTTTGTATAAGACTTGTAAAAATTCTAAATTGTTATGAAATACACCAATAAGAAAATGGTAGGCAGGTAAGTACTTTACTGAAAAAGTAATTTTTAAAAATGGCAACTAAGATAAGTAAACAACTTGGAACATATTTTAGGGAGAATGGTTTGATTCTTAGCGCCATCTCATTAATAACAGATTTCACAAGTTGTATAGTAAATGTAATTATTTTAAGACTGTTCCCAATTAGACATTTTAACAGCTATGTTATGGATTAATCTAATTGTAATAGTTGTAATGTAAAAGCATATTCGGATTAAGATTTGTTTATACCTTAACTATTTAGGCATTCCAATTTCCTGCATTCTAGAAGATCAAACTTTTTCTGGAATCCCCATTCCTTGCAGTAGATGCACTCTTCCAGGTTATTGGAATGCTAGTGGTCAAATTAGCAATCAATGAAAGGTAAACATTTATCTTGTATATTAACCCCTTCACCCCAAAGCCTGTTTTCACCTAAGTGACACGGCCAATTTTTACAATTCTGACCACTGTCACTTTATGAGGTCATAACTCTGAAACGCTTCAACGGATCCTGGTGATTCTGAGATTGTTTTCTCATGACATATTGTACTTTATGATAGTGGTAAAACTTCTTCGATATGACTTGCATTTATTTGTGAAAAAAACAGAAATTTGTCGAAAATTATGAAAATTTAGCAATTTTCAAATTTTTCGTTTTTATGCCCTTAAATTAGAGAGTTATATCACATAATATAGTTAATAAACAACATTTCCCACATGTCTGCTTTACATCAGCACAATTTTGGAAACATAATTTTTTTTTGTTAGGGAGATAAGGGTTAAAAGTTGACCAGCGATTTCTCATTTTTGCAACAAAATTTGCAAAACCATTTTTTTTACGGACCACCTCACACTTGAAGTGACTTTGAGGGGTCTATATGACAGAAAATGTCCAAAAGTGACACCATTCTAAAAACTGCACCCCTCAAGGTACTCTAAACCACATTCAAAAAGTTTATTAACCCTTCAGGTGCTTCACAGGAATTTTTGGAATGTTTAAAAAAAATTGAACATTTAACTTTTTTTTCACAAAATTTTTACTTCAGATCCAATTTGTTTTATTTTACCAAGGGTAACAGGAGAAATTGGACCAAAAAAGTTGTTGTACAATTTGTCCTGAGTACGCCGATACCCCACATGTTGGGGTAAACCATTGATTGGGCACATGGCAGAGCTCGGAAGGGAAGGAGCGCCATTTGACTTTTCAATGCAAAATTGGCTGGAATTGAGATCGGAACCCATGTCGTGTTTGGAGAGCCCCTGACGTGCCTAAACAGTGGAAACCCCCACAAGTGACACCATTTTGGAAAGTAGACCCTCTAAGGAACTAATCTAGATGTGTGGTGAGCACTTTGAACCTCCAAGTGCTTCACAGAAGTTTATAATGTGGAGCCGTAAAAAAAATGAATATTAATTTTCACAAAAAATGATCTTTTTGCCCCAAATTTTTTATTTTCCCAAGGGTAGCAGGATAAATTGGACCCCAAAAGTTGTTGTGCAATTTGTCCTGAGTACGCTGATACTTCATATATGGGGATAAACCACTGTTTGGGCGCATGGCAGAGCTCGGAAGGGAAGGAGCGCCATTTGACTTTTCAATGCAAAATTGGCTGGAATTGAGATCGGAACCCATGTCGTGTTTGGAGAGCCCCTGACGTGCCTAAACAGTGGAAACCCCCACAAGTGACACCATTTTGGAAAGTAGACCCTCTAAGGAACTAATCTAGATGTGTGGTGAGCACTTTGAACCTCCAAGTGCTTCACAGAAGTTTATAATGTGGAGCCGTAAAAAAAATTAATATTAATTTTCACAAAAAATGATTTTTGCCCCAAATTTTTTATTTTCCCAAGGGTAGTGGGATAAATTGGACCCCAAAAGTTGTTGTGCAATTTGTCCTGAGTACGCTGATACTTCATATATGGGGATAAACCACTGTTTGGGCGCATGGCAGAGCTCGGAAGGGAAGGAGCGCCATTTGACTTTTCAATGCAAAATTGGCTGGAATTGAGATCGGAACCCATGTCGTGTTGGAGAGCCCCTGACGTGCCTAAACAGTGGAAACCCCCACAAGTGACCCCATATTGGAAACTAGACCCCCCACGGAACTTATCTAGATGTGTTGTGAGAACTTTGAACCAACAAGTGTTTCACTACAGTTTATCACGCAGAGCCGTGAAAATAAAAAATATTTTTTTTCCACAAAAATTATATTTTAGCCCCCACATTTTTATTTTCCCAAGGGTAACAGGAGAAATTGGACAACAAAAGTTGTTGTGCAATTTGTCCTGAGTACGCTGATACTTCACATATGGGGATAAACCACTGTTTGGGCGCACGGCAGAGCTCGGAAGGGAAGGAGCGCCGTTTGAAATGCAGACTTAGATGGATTGGTCTGCAGGTGTCATGTTGCATTTGCAGAGCCCCTGATGTACCTAAACAGTAGAAAGCCCCCACAAGTGACCCCATATTGGAAACTAGACCCCCCACGGAACTTATCTAGATGTGTTGTGAGAACTTTGAACCCCCAAGTGCTTCACTACAGTTTATAACGCAGAGCCGCGAAAATAAAAAATATATTTTTTTCCACGAAAATTATATTTTAGCCCCCATGTTTTTATTTTCCCAAGGGTAAGGCTGGTTTCACACTTGCGTTTTTTTTAAAAACGCATGTGTGAAAAAACGCATGTAATCGCGGTAAAACGCATGCGTTTTTTTAGACGCATGCGTTTTTATAGAAAAACACAAGAAAACAAGAAAAAACCAAAAAACCCCAACCCTACCCCTAACCCTACCCCTAACCTGAAATACGTGGCACTGAAATACGTTTATATACGTATATACGTATATAAGTGCCACGATATTTCAGTGGCCACGTATATAAGTGCCACGTATATAAGTGCCACGTATATAAGTGCCACATATATAAGTGCCACGTATTTCATGTACATGCCACGATATTTAAGTGCCACGTATATAAGTGCCACGTATATAAGTGCCACGTATATAAGTGCCACGTATATAAGTGCCACGTATATAAGTGCCACGTATATAAGTGCCACGTATATAAGTGCCACGTATATAAGTGCCACGTATATAAGTGCCACGTATATAAGTGCCACGTATATAAGTGCCACGTATATAAGTGCCACGTATATAAGTGCCACGTATATAAGTGCCACGTATTTAAGTGCCACGTATTTAAGTGCCACGTATTTAAGTGCCACGTATTTAAGTGCCACGTATTTAAGTGCCACGTATTTAAGTGCCACGTATTTAAGTGCCACGTATTTAAGTGCCACGTATTTAAGTGCCACGTATTTCACGTAAATGCCACGATATTTCAGTGCCACGTATTTCACTGAAATACCGTGGCACTTAAATACGTGGCACTGAAATATCGTGGCACTGAAATACGTGGCACTGAAATACGTGGCACTGAAATACGTGGCACTGAAATACGTGGCACTGAAATACGTGGCACTGAAATACGTGGCACTGAAATACGTGGCACTATGACTGTCAGAAAATGTTCATTAAACGGTTAGGGATGAGTTTAGGGGTAGGGTTAGGGTTAGGGTTTGGATCCCTTTATCACCTTGATGGTGGTGGGTGACTTTTCAGTGTGTGTTCTGTTTTTTTTCTATAAAAACGCATGCGTTTTTAACGCAAACAAACGCGTTGAGATCGGACGCCATGTCGCGTTTGGAGAGCCCCTGATGTGCCTAAACAGTGAAAACTCCCCAATTCTAACTGAAACCCTAACCCCAACCCTAACCCTAGTCCTAACCCTAGCGCTACTTTCACACTAGCGTTTTTTTGCATACGTCGCAATGCGTCGTTTTGGCGAAAAAACGCATCCTGCAAAGTCATCTGCAGGATGCGTTTTTTCCCCATAGACTAACATTAGCGACGTATTGACACACGTCGCAAGCGTCGTGCGACGGTTGCGTCGTGTTGTGGCGGACCGCCGGCAGCAAAAAACGTTACATGTAACTTTTTTTGTGCTGACGGTCCACCATTTCCAACCGCGCATGCGCGGCTGGAACTCCGCCCCCACCTCCCCGCACCTCACCTCACAATGGGGCAGCGGATGCGTGGAAAAACAGCATCCGCTGCCCCCGTTGTGCGGCGCTTGCACAGTATGCGTCGGTATGTCGGGCCGACGCAGCGCGACGGCCCCGTACCGACGCTAGTGTGAAAGTAGCCTAACGGGAAAATGGAAATAAATATATTTTTTAAAATTTTATTATTTTTCCCTAACTAAGGGGGTGATGAAGGGGGATTTGATTTACTTTTATAGCGTTTTTTGGGCGGATTTTTATGGTTGGCAGCTGTCACACACTAAAAGACGCTTTTTATTTCAAACAATAGTTTTTGCATCACCACATTTTGAGAGCTATAATTTTTCCATATTTTGGTCCACAGAGTCATGTGAGATCTTGTTTTTTGCGAGACGAGTTGACTTTTTGCTGGTATCATTTTTGGGTACATGACATTTTTTGATCGCTTTTTATTCCGATTTTTGGGAGGCGGAATGAACAAAAACCAGCAATTCCTGAAATTCTTTTAGGGGGTGCGTTTATACCGTTCCGCGTTTGGTAAAAAGGATAAAGCAGTTTTATTCTTCGGGTCAGTACGATTACAGCGATAACTCATTTATATAATTTTTTTATGTTTTGGCGCTTTTACACAATAAAAACTATTTTATATAAAAAATAATTGTTTTTGCATCGCTTTATTCTGAGAGCTATAACTTTTTTATTTTTCTGCTGATGCTGTATGGCGGCTTTTTTTTTGCGGGACAAGATGACGTTTTCAGCGGTACCATGGTTATTTATATCCGTCTTTTTGATCGCGTGTTATTCCACTTTTTGTTTGGCGGTATGAGAATAAAGCGTTGTTTTTTGCCTCTTTTTTTTTTTTTTTTACGGTGTTCACTGAAGGGGTTAACTAGTGATATAGTTTTATAGGTGGGGTTGTTACGGACGCGGCGATACCAAATATGTGTACTTTTATTGTGTGGTGTTTTTTTTATTTAGATAAAGAAATGTATTTATGGGAATATATTTATTTTTTTTTTCTTTATTTAGGAATTTTTTTTTTTTTTTTACACATGTGGAAAAAATTTTTTTTTACTTTTTTACTTTGTCCCAGGAGGGGACATCACAGATCGGTGATCAGACCGTGTGCATAGCACTTGGTCTGATCACCGATGTGACAGGCACGTTCCACAGGCTTGCCGGCGCCTGCTATGAGGATTCTCAGCAGACGCCGGCAAGCAGGGTCATCTTATGACCCGGAAGGAGTCCCGCGGCCATCTTGGCTCCGGGGACTCCTTCCAGGTCACTGGAGCAGCGCGATCTCATCGCGCTGCTCCGGTGGGAGAGCGCAGGGAGCCCCCGTCCCTGCGCGATCCCCCTCTATGCCGCTGTCACTATTGACAGCGGCATCAGAGGGGTTAAATGCCCACGATCGGCGACAGCGCCGATCGTGGGCATTGCTGCGGGGTGTCAGCTGTCATATACAGCTGACACCCGCACCCGATCACCGCGGCGCTCAGCGTGAGACCGCGGTGATCGGGGCGCCGTACTAGTACTGCGGCTGTCAGTAATGCAGTGCCGGCAGCGCAGTACTAGTACGGCGCATGTCGGGAAGGGGTTAAACAAAACTGCTTGTTTTGATAGAATATTTACAATTAATGTGAGAACAAAGGAATAAAGAACACTATTGAAAGGCATGTCATTGCCAGTTTATGAAGTTGGGGGTAAGAATGGTTCTCATGGGCCTATTATAATGCTAATTTCAGGCTTTACACCAGATAGTAGCATAATGTTTGTAGAGCATTTATATTGAAATAATGGCTTTAAATAGTTATAAACAAGATTTTCTCTCTTGTGATCAGATCGCAGCCATTTTTAACACCCCAGTCTGTACATATGAGCAAGCCTTTTAAGAGTGCTGAAAGCATCATACAAGTGCAAAAGCTTTCGAAATTATTGTTTAAAATCAATATGAAACCAGAAAAACTACTCAAAAGCCCCGATACGTAGAGTGTTTTATATTGCTCTATGTATTTCCAAATTACCCAAAAGGTAAATGAACCCCAATTAATAATGTCTTGTTTTTATACTTTCCTTAAAGTTTTTAAAAGTCGTAATAAGAATAAAAATTACATCAGATTATCTGGATTATTTCTGAAATATTCTTTTCACTTGGGTTGGTTATATGAATGTTTTAGTGAGCACTAGTGTTGAGCATTCCGATACCGCAAGTATCGGGTATCGGCCGATACTTGCGGGTATCGAAATTCCGATACCGAGATCCGATACTTTTGTGGTATCGGGTATCGGTATCGAAACAACATTAATGTGTAAAAGAAAGAATTAAAATTAAAAATATTGCTATACTCACCTCTCCGACGCAGCCTGGACCTCACCGAGGGAACCGGCAGCGTTGTTTGCTTAAAATGCGCGCTTTTACTTCCTTCCGTGACGTCACGGCTTGTGATTGGTCGCGTGCCGCCCATGTGGCCGCGACGCGACCAATCACAGCAAGCCATGACGTAATTTTCAGGTCCTCAATGCCTAATTCTAGGCATTCATGATTTTAAAATTACGTTCTGGCTTGTGATTGGTCGCGTCGCGGTCACATGGGCGACGCGACCAATCACAAGCCGTGACCTCACGGGAGGCAGGAGACGCGCGCATTTTTAAAATTACGTCACGGCTTATGATTGGTTGCGTGCTGGCCATGTGAACGCGACGCGACCAATCACAGCAAGCCGTGACGTAATTTCAGGTCCTGATGCCTATTTCTGCATTCAGGACCTGAAATTACGTCACGGCTTGCTGTGATAGGTCGCGTCGCGGTCACATGGGCGGCACGCAACCAATCACAAGCCGTGACGTAATTTTAAAAATGCGCGCGTCTCCTGCCTCCCGTGACGTCACGGCTTGTGATTGGTCGCGTCGCCCATGTGACCGCAACGCGACCAATCACAAGCCGGAACGTAATTTTAAAATCATGAATGCCTAGAATTAGGCATCCAGGACCTGAAAATTACGTCACGGCTTGCTGTGATTGGTCGCGTCGCGGCCACATGGGTGGCACACGACCAATCACAAGCCGTGACGTCACGGAAGGAAGTAAAAGCACGCATTTTAAGCAAACAACGCTGCCGGTTCCCTCGGTGAGGTCTAGGCTGCGTCAGAGAGGTGAGTATAGCAATATTTTTTTATTTTAATTCTTTATTTTACACATTAATATGGATCCCAGGGCCTGAAGGAGAGTTTCCTCTCCTTCAGACCCTGGGAACCATCAGGATACCGTCCGATACTTGAGTCCCATTGACTTGTATTGGTATCGGGTATCGGTATCAGATTAGATCCGATACTTTGCCGGTATTGGCCGATACTTTCCGATACCGATACTTTCAAGTATCGGACGGTATCGCTCAACACTAGTGAGCACCGATGAATCATAGGCTAATTTATCAGATTGTTCAAGATGATTGTTTTGCTATACTACGTTCCCTATGCTGCAGTTTATAGTTGTATGAAGCATATAAATCCTTAAGATTGAAATTCAGGAAGACATTTAGATTGCCTAATGAACCATATGGGTTTGAGAGTTTGTGTTATTTCTCAAACCCGGACGACCTGATGTCATTTTAAATTTAGTTACCACTTTTAAAAACTTTAAGGGATGTATTAAAACCTGGCGTTTATTAATAATCAGGGTTCATTTACCGTTCAGAAAATTTGGTAATATGTATGTACTCATCCCTAAAGTGGTTTAAATGCATTAATTATACTGCTCTATTGCACTATGACACTTCAGTAACATCTGGAAGCCCTAAAGGGGAAAAACGATGTGCAATATATTGTCATAATACATAAATATTACATATCATGACAACTTTCATGTTCCACTATCTTCGTGGTAATTTTCCTGATGAAAGGGTCAGACAGACCTTGAAATGCATTGAGAATAAACCACCAGAGCTCTAAATTATATCTGAAATTGTATCACTGTGGCAGCGCGGATTTAATCCACAAATTATCCTTTACTAATGTCTCGAAGACCTCTGGTTGTCATTCTAACCCATCGGTGGCTCACGATCAAGTGATGGGGGATTTCCAACACACTTCCGGTAAGCACAAGTTAAATGCCGCTGTCGAGATTGACATCAGCATTTAATCAGTTAACAGCTACAGGTGAATCACGATTCTACTCAGGGCTGTTAGAGGCACATGTCAGCTGTTCAAAGCCCACGTCAAAGGGAAGGATTCTGACATGGGTGTATTATGCCCAAAGTGGGAAATTGTTAAATATTCCCACAAGAGATTTCTTTGGTTTTCAGTTGGAAAAAAAAAATGTAATTTCAAAAAGTTAAACTAGTGATTAATACAAAAACCTACAATAAGTTAAGAAAATACATTTTTAAATGAAGTACCTATTATTTTAGAAATATTTGGGGGGGGGGGGAATCCGTTACAGAGCTGATGTGTGGGTTTTTCTTTAAGATCAAAATTTCTTTTGATGATTCTGTTTCACATCCATGGATTCTCATTTTGAGAAAACAATTTTATTTTGTCATAATCTAGCATTATTGCTTACTTTAAATATATTTATCTGTGATTCTAGTGTAGATTACAGTATGTTGGAGACTGGTTATGTGAGAATTTTGTTTTTATTTTTAACTTTTGGCTGGCTGTAGATAGTTCAGCAAAGTTCAGAACACAAAACAAAAAAAATGTATTCCGAATACATTCTCTATTTTAAATTGGAGGATAATTTAATTCCATTTGAATAAGTTTTGTCCATCTCCAGTCCTAGGAGCATTCATTATTAAAAATGTATGTTCCAGTCAATTTTTTTTGGTCACAGCCTTTTAAGGTTCAGCAAAAATGGTGGACAGCCACCATTTTGCTGAACAAGAATAATGCAAATTAAAAAAATCTGTTTAAAACAATTTTGAGAGTTAAATAATTTTGTATAAATTTCATGTGAACACCATTGCCTCACTCTAGTGTTAAACCCCTTTTTGCTAACCAAGCTTTTCAGTGCTGCAATTTTGTGGTGAATTTATTCACCATTAATTTTTTTAAGAAAACATTTTGCTGAATATTAGTGATTACTGAATTACATACTGTTCAGCGTAATTCTATTTCAAGGCTAAAATGGAACAACCTATATCATCATAAGGATCTACCAGGAAGCTACAGCTCTTATACATGAGTGGTATGAGCTGACCTTAACATGAAACGTGAAGCAAATATTCGCTTTGCAGGCATATATAGATCATGGTGAGGCATGCTGGAGGATAAAACATGGAGGATGTGGAACAGCAAATGTATAACTGAAGGTTTATCCAACTAATACAAAGTCTTAGATATCACAAATAGTGGCGTTCAGCTATCATTTTCAAAATAAACCCCCTAAATAAAACATATCATTACTCTTCTAAAACAGAAGTCAAATATTGACATCAATTCTTTATTTTTAACATTCAAAATACTACAGCCAAGTGGATCTAGCAAAATACGAATGCTAGTAAAAAACGTCGATGAACATTGGAAAGTCCAGAAAAGTGAGGGGTGATCATTTCTATTTTATATATTGTGACTCAAAGGTTTGAAAAAAAATATAAGTGAATTCACCCATCACTAATAAATTACAATTAGTCTTAAGATACATTTTTTGCACTTTACATATGTGGTAATAGGTTCAAACAATCTATCGACTCATATGGCTCTTAACTTTCTTTTTTTGGAGTAGATTGAAACAAGTTATTCCTTAAATGATCACGATTTTTATCTTTGAACCACCTACTGCTATAGAGTCTTGCATTATGTATGGCATTGAGTGAAAAGTGATGACATTACACTTAAAATCCTGCTTTCTCATCCCTTGGGAGACTGGTTTACAAGAGTATTCACATTTTCTTGCCAGCTATGTTTGCCATTTAAGAAAAGGTAGTGTTAAGGAGGGGAGGAGTTTCCTATGCATTTGAAACTCCTATGCATTTGCATTGAATAAGGTGGGGAGCAAAGCTCATAAGATTTGTATAAAAGGAGAAGATAGCTTAGTAGTTGCACAACTTCACTGCTGTTTGTTGGTTGCTGGTCACCAAGCACTTGGCAAGGAAAAAGAATGAATACCCAGGCTCAGACAAACCATGAAGAGGTAAGGTTTGCTTTTAGTTTTAATTTCTAGAAGTATCATTCAAAATAATAAGATGTTTTAGGATTTTTTTTTATTACCAATTTGTTTTTGTGCACCTTTCCTTAAATGTTTACATTTCTAACATGTATATGATATTTTCTAGTATGAGTTACTAAAGAGGTCTGAATAGCATGTAGGACACAGACCAATATCAGAGGATATAGAAAAAGGAGAAAAACCCGAGTACCAAGATATTCATATATAAAGATAACACAAATTTTATTAGAACAAAATTTAAAAAGGCATAGTAACAAACACTCAGGAAACAGTCTATATGGCGTAGTCTAGGGTAGTGTGCACAAAGATTTGAAATATATCTAAGGTAAGCACTGGTAAATATAACCGCAACCTAGAGCCCTCAACGTGAATAAAAAAAGAGCCCCAGAGTATGTATGTAATCAGTGACAGGGTTTAGCCTACTTGTACAGTGACTGATTAGATATGCCTATACTAGATATATTATTGTATAAGGGGCTTTTAATTGTAATAAGTACTATAGTACATAAAAATAAGTGGAGGATAAAACTCTAACTATGTAGGTGGGTATAAGTTGCAGGCATGGCTTAAGGTACCGTCACACTCAGCAACTTTGCAAAGAGAATGACAACAATCCGTGACGTAGCAGCGTCCTGGATAGCGATCTCGTTGTGTTTGACATGCAGCAGCGATCTGGATCCCGCTGTGCCATCGCTGGTCGGAGCTATAAGTCCAGAACTTTATTTTGTCACCAGGTCGGCGTGTATTGTCATGTTTGACATCAAAAGCAACGACGCCAGCAACGAGCATAGGAGGCGTCGCAGCGTCTCCTTCTAGCCAGGTAGGCGTGTTACATTACAAAAGGAGACGCCCTTAGCCGCGACAACCTGAGAGGGAACTTGCAGCAGGAACAATGGTTGTTAGCTGGGCGGAAATGAGTGGCTGTGACGCAGTCTCCCTGTGAACGCTGATAGGCCACAGCGGGATCATCTGTATCTGTGTTCCAGAATATAAACCGCGACTCTACCCAGTCTCAGTCTTTCCTTTGCGATCACTTGTGCGTCCTGTCTGGAATGTGCTCCGCCACCTACGAGCCTCACGGGAGCGTCCTGTCCGGAACTCTGCATTGTCCTCTATCTCTTTCAGCTTATCATCGGATAGTAATATCTTTGTGCTGTTTGTTTCATCTGCCATGCAGCAATGCTAATTAATGTGTATTGTAGAGTGATGTATACTACATCTCTGCAGAGATCTGTTTGAGCTTGCAAGTTTGTAAACATTTGTAAACAAATACGCTTTTGCGCTGGCTGGCAGCCATTTTGAGCTTTCGCTTTATGGAAAGGTAAACAAATACGCTTTTGCGCTGGCTGGCAGCCATTTTGAGCTTTCGCTTTATGGAAAGGTAAACAAATGCGCCTTTGCGGTGCTGGCAGCCATTTTGAGCGTTACCTTTATGGAAAGGTAAACAATTACGCTTTTGCGCTGGCTGGCTGGCAGCCATTTTGAGCATTCGCTTTCTTGCTTGCTGTAACTTTACTATTTCTTTCTTTCAGATGTCTGCCAATGACCAGGAGTTTGTTCGGGAACTCATTGACATGTACCGGTCCCTGCCCTGCTTGTGGAAGATCAAGTCTGCGGATTACAGCAAGCGCTACAAGAAGAAAACTGCGTACGAGAAACTGGTGGCCCTCTATAAGCAGCATCATCCCACTGAGACGGTGGATGAAAACATTGTGCGGAAGAAGATCCAGGCTCTCCGCACAGTCTACAAAGAAGAACTCAACAAGGTGGAAAAGTCCATGAAGTCTGGGGCCGGAACCGACGGCGTGTATGTGCCCAAATTGTGGTACTATGACCTGCTGTCATTCACTCGGGACCAGGAAATCCCTCGCCCGTTCAAGACCGTGACAAGCCTTTGTGCGCCATCTGCTGGAGAGATCCTGCCCGAGTCTCCTGATGAGCATGTAAGTACCCCCTAGCTTCCCTGCTTGTAGCATGCCCTGTGTCTTGTATGTTTATGATCCTGCACGGTTTCCAATTATAATAATTCTCGTTTTTCATGTTTAATCCACCAGATAATAACAGTTGCCACTTCCTGTTTAAATAAGTATAGTCCAAACAGTCCTTCCCTACCTTTAAATGCTGTCTTATTTCAAAAGTCGAAAATAAAATTAAATTGTGTCTACCTCAGATTCGTACAGTATAGCCAGCAAAAGTAGTTCAGCCCGGGTCTGTAACCCCTGTGGTTTGCTACCTAGATGACTGTTCCTCATAGCTTCCCACGGACGGGCATAGAAGTGTTGGGGAGGTGGGGGCTCTCTAGGGCTTATGTGTTTGTATGTTATTGACTTTTTTTTTTTTTTTCCCTGTACTTGCAGGTGCCTCCTGAACATCTCCAAACACCGGAAGGCAACGATGACGAGACTCCTCATTCCTCGATCAGCCCGTGTGTCGAGGAGCAGACACATCCACAGTGCCCATCTCGCAAAAGAAAGGGGACTGCAGGCACACCTGTGGATCTCCTGGCACTGGTCAGCAACATGAGCCAGCATGCCACAACCCAGCTCACCGGATTCCCAGCCTTCATTGAGGAACGCTTAAATAGATTGGACATTACCCAGCGAATGCACGCGGAGAGAGTGATTTTCAAGGTTTTGTACATGGCAGCCGCTGGCAAACTGACTGAGACAGCAATGTTGACCAGCAGCGACCATCAGCCCAGTGGCCAGTTTTCTTGGGGACACCAGCAAGAGCCCATGCACAGCACTCCTGCCCCCCAGACCAGCCCCACATCATATCCAGTACCGGCCAACACCTACACCCCCTTCTTTTGGTGACTGTTCGCAAGGACCTTCTACGCCCACACACCAGTACAGCGAGATGGACACCTACTATCAACATCTGTAGTGTTCTTGGACTGAAAACGATAGAGACTTCTTTTTCCTAAGCAGTTCATGCGTTCACACTGCCGTTTTTTTTTTTTTTTTTGGCTTTCATTTACCGGTAGTTTTGTGGGCCACAATTTTCTATGAATTTTGGTCCCTATACACACGACCGGCAACTCGCTGTGGTTAACCACGGCCATACATACGGGAGGAGCTTTCATCAGCAGAGGGACGCATATGCATTCCTTCTGCTGATGTCGGCTCGTCCCGTATTTACGGCCGTGGTTAATCACAGCGAGTTGCCGGCCTAGTGTGTATAAATATAGAAATTCATAGAAAATCTGTAAATAAACGATTTGTTGCATGTATCATTACTATTTGTGTTGAGCAACCAGTTAACTGCTCTACCTTAACATTTGGTTCGCATGGCCTCGAATTTCTCGTTACTGTCACTTGTTACTGGTTTAATATGTCAATAAACTTTATTAGCTTCACATAGTCTCTTTTATTTAGATTTATTGTTTACATATTCACATAATGTATAAGTGAATATAATATATATATCTATATCTATATCAGGAAAGCACTAGGGCAGAGGATGCTGCGGACTTCCAGGATTCGTATGTTTGCTACAGAACTAGAGTATGTGCATAGATAGATATATTTATGTAGACATTGAGACAGAAAAAGGAATTGCATGGGTGATCAACAAAATGGTACACGAGAGCACATCAACCAAAAAAAATGTATTCCATAATACATGGAACAAGGAAATGGCAACAGTTCCACTACTGCTGGAGATGCGCTGCCATGGGACAGCCCCTGGCCCATTGAAAAAGTCACAGTACTTCTCCCTGCAAATCATCGCATCATCAGAGTTCCTTCCGTATCCAAGATTTTCCAAGCCTGAAACCCTGTGCTCGTCGAGACACCATTTGCCCTGGGTTACATCTCCGTTTGCAGGGTCAACAGTCTACATATTGTGGAGGGCTGTATGCAGTGGCATCACGCCGGCGTAGAAAGTTGTGCAGGACGCAACAGGCAAGCACCACAGAGTCAATAGATGAGAGTTTCATGTTGAGTGGAGCGTGGAAAATCCGAAATCAGTTTGCCATAAAAACAATCATTCTCCACAATGCGTCGAGCTCTGGCAAGTCTGTAATTAAAAATGCGTTGCTCCGGTGTCAGAGTTTTCTGGGAGAAGGGCTTCAGAAGGTTGGCATGCAGTGGGAACGCCTCATCTCCGACAAACACAAAGTTCATGTTTTCAGTAGTGTCGCTGTTGGGCGGCAAGGCCAGTTTGTGTTTTCAAGCGGTCCCCAAAATCGGTGTGCTCCAAAACTCCGACATCAGATACTCTCCCGTTGATCCCTACATCCACACTTATAAATTCATAGTTTGCATTAACGAGGGCCATCAGAATAACGCTGAAATAACCCTTGTAATTGTAGAAAAATGAGCCGGAGTGTGGTGGTTGGGTGATGCGGACATGTTTCCCATCCAAGGCCCCACCGCAATTAGGGAACTACCATTGCTGCTGAAATCCATGGGAAATCTGTTTCCATTCATCCTGGGTCTCCGGGAAAGGCATGTAAGTGCGGTGTAAAGCTGAGACGATTGCATTACATGTCTCTGGGATGATGACGCTGAGCAGGGATCAGGAAATAGCTGCGCAGTAATGCAAGTCTTGTATAGACCTGCCAGTCACCAGGAACCACAGCATGATAACCAGTCTCTCATCCACAGGGACAGCAGCTCACATCCTGGTATTTTGCCGCCTGATAAAAGGTTCCACAGCATCAAGTAGCACATTAAAGGAATCCTCCGACATTCGCAGGTAGTTCCTGAAATCATGTGGGTTGTTCTCCTGCAGTTCCCTTATTAGGCCCATATGGGACAATTGATTCCTCTTCTGCAGCCACTGTCTGGTGCACATGCAGCGCTGTCGCTTTGTACGAGTGTTCTGCGCATGAGCCTCCTGCTGGCGGTGAGCTTCAACCAACAACGCAGCCGCTACAATCACAGGTAGGGTTGAGCGAATTCTACTTTTTTAGGATCGAGTCGGGTTTCGTGAAACCCGACTTTCTCAAAAGTCAGATCGTGTGAAATCGGCCGATTATTGTGAAAAATCGGGGGGCCGACCGAAACATGAAACCCAAGGCAAGTCAATGGGGACTAATAATCCTCCTCCTCCGGCAGTTAAAGCATCATACGAAACGCAACTTTGGCGCGAAGATCGCCGACCACATGGCCGATCCCACATTGGAATCGGCTGGGGTTTCACGAAACCCGACTTTGCCGAAAGTCGGCAACTTATGAAATTGACCGATCCGTTTCGCTCAACCCTAATCACAGGTACATGTGTAGTAGACATGGCAACTTGAAAAAGCAAAAAAAAAAATTTGTACTTATGATTTGCTAAACTGACACAAGACATCCAATACTGTAAGATAGCATTCACACATCGCGTATTTGCCACATATTTTCCGTCCGTTAAATACGCAGGGCTAATACGCAGCGTTGACGCAACTGCCGTTCCCCATAGACACCCTTTGCTAATAACAGTAGTTCACACACTGCATACGAAAATACGCTGTGTATTTACACGCAGGTGCGTATTTTTCATACGCAGCATGTCAATTTGTGCAGCATATATGCAGCATACTTCCCATGCTGCCAATGTATGGGGTGAAAATACGCACGAAAAGATGCACAAAATATGCTGCTAACTTCTGAGCTGCGTATTCTTGTGCATCTTTTTGTGCATATTTTACAGACGTTAAGTATGCTGCTGAGTTGCAATGTGTGAATGTACCCTAAAATCATTGTACAAGCTGCTGCAACGCTGAAACCAGGACGATGAGCGCTGCGGCTCGAAACCGGGAACGCCAAAGAGTGATTTCTGGAGCCGGCACCACAACCGCGATGCTGTGTATACTGGCGCTACAACCGCAATGCTGTGCATAAACGGAGACGCTATAGTGATGCTGATCGCGCGGCATCACGCCTGAGTAAAGGACCTCCTCTGGGCGTGTTTGGGCCGTGCTGTTCAGCGTCTTTCCAGCAAAAATGGTGGTGAGACAGCGTTCTGCTCCTCTGGGCCAGACAGAGCTGAAATTATTCATAAAAAAAGTATGCCTGGGATTATGAGGGCCTGGAGACTGCACCAGCCCACAGGAACCTCCACAAGCAGGAGGTGCTGCGCCGCATTGGGCGCATCATGGAGAGGTGGTTTGGCATCCGCCACAGTGCGCTGCAGCTGTGCAAGAAGTGGGCTGACTTGTGGTACAAGACCCCACAGTGTCTGGCAGAGTTGCGGGCGGAGATAAGGCGTGGCAAGTGCCAGTATAGGGGGAATCGGGAGACACATGCTGCCGCGAGGGGGGAATCGCGAGACTCGCGCTCATGGTTGGCAACTTGTCCTGGAATTCCTGGACATCCCGTAAAAACATGCCACTTTTTCCTCATGTCCTTATTGTTCGAGAGGAAAATGCGGTGTCCGTGATAAATGGTCAGGTCAGGGGTTCCAGAATCTCCACAAACATTTAACATTTTGGGATGTCCGCAATTTTTAGCTAGATTGTCCAGAAATCATTTAGGAGGAGGTTGGCAACCCTGCGCACGCTGCCGGGAGGGGGGAATCAGGAGATGCTTCCTAGTGATGCAATACTACGAGTCCCAGGCCACGCATAGCATTGAACACCAGAGCCCCCAGACAATGCAGAGTATAGCATCACTGGGAAGAGTGATCTCTATTTGCAATATATGTACGTACATTTGGAGACTAAAAATTTCATTTGGCTCCTAACTTTTGCCGCCAATGGCGCCTAGGTATTTTTTTTTAAGTCTGGAGCCCTGTACTTTTGGTGTCTACACAAAAATTAAAGAACCGCAATGTTTAGAGAGATGGCGCCGGGAACAGGGGTCGTCATCTGCTAGCACTGGCACAGAGGCAGAGGGCCCATCATCCGCCACCAGTGGCAGCCCACAGCCCGAGCTGTCACTTATGTTAACCATCATTCATTGCGATTTTATTACTGCATACGGGACATTAGAGGGGAGCTGAAATATTGTATACATTACAGATGCAGTTAGGACCAGGCACGGTAGCACCCCTCCACCATCCTCAACACCTCCCTTTTGCCACTTGGCTTCTTCCCCCGGGTCAGCGGTGTTCTCCCCAGAGGCAAGCAGTGGATCAATTGGTTAGGCTACTTTCACACTAGCGTCGGGAACAACCCGTCGCCATGCGTCGGGCCGACGTTCCCGACGCTAGCGTGGTCTCCGCCGCACAACGGGGGCAGCGGATGCATTTTTCCCACGCATCCGCTACACCCCATTATGAGGTGCAGGGAAGTGCGGGGAGGTGGGGCGGAGTTCCGGCCGCGCATGCGCGGTCGGAAAAAGCGGACCGTCGGGAGCAAAAAACGTTACATGTAACGTTTTTTTCTCCCGACGGTCCGCTACCACACGCCAAAGCGTCGCAAAACGGATGCACCGTTTGGCAATGCGTCGCAAATGCGTCGCTAATGTTAGTCTATGACGAAAAAACGTATCCAGCAAGAACTTTTGCTGGATGCGTAGTTTCGGCAAAACGACGCATTTGCGACGTATTGCAGTTAACGCTAGTGTGAAAGTAGCCTAAGTGACCAAAACTGCGAGCGGTTCCCCACAGCGTGTTCAATTGTTAACCTGATATGTATTTGCTTCCTTAGTCTGTGCCGCACAAGCAAGGGGTTGGGAGGACAGCAGCTCTTCCGGGGATGAGCAACCGGTGTCCCTTCTCCATTAGTAGACAGACAGTGGGAGGAGATATCAGTGGGCTGTCACATTATACAGGGAGAAAAAAAAAAGGGTGGTTGCTGCTTAGTGATTATCTCGCTCTGTGTGTGACAGCGAGCAGCGACGGCGGCCCTGAAAGGTTGTACCGTACATAGCCTATAGCTCCCATCACAGTCAGCCATGTGGGGAAGACGCTGACAGCGAGCGCATCGCTGCAGCATCATCCCCGCATCGCAGGAGCAGTGCTCCGGCATTGCCATACAAGCCGACCGCGCAGAAGTGACATCACGGGGTCGCGACGTCACACTTTGCAGCGAGATCTGCAGCAATCTCGCTGTGTGTGACGGGACCCCAACGTTCTCGCCCTCTGTGACAGGACCAAATTGAGTGTGTAGTAAATCTCAGGGTATGTTCACACATGCCATATTTGCAGCATAATCTCCGTTCGTTCTGTACGCAGGACAAAAATATAGTTCACTCACTGCGTATGAAAATACGCTGCGTATTTGAATGCAAGTGCGTATTTTGCATACGCAGCATGTCAATTTTAGCACCGTATACGCAACTGATTTTATAACATGGAGTCCTATGGCCCGGCCAAAACCGCATAGAAATGAGGTACAGCAGTTGCGGATGCTACACGAAGCGTAGAAAACGCTGCAAATACGCCATGTGTCTACATACCCTTACTGCTACCTCTTCTATCCACAGAAACGCTCACCACAAAAGAGCTGCTGTCCAGGCAGAAGCGCCTGGAGAACACGTCAGCGCGCCTGCTGGAGGCCGCGACAGAGCTTGCACAGCAGGTCAAGCTGCAGGGACGCATGATGCACCATCTGTTGGCCCACCGCCGTGAGAGGTTTTAATTTTTTTTTCATTTTATTTTATACTTTTTAGAATTTTTATTTTATGGGTTATTTCATGGAAGTCTTGTTTATTTTTTCACCTTTTTTGTAATAAATGTGTCATTTTATTACCGTTATGTTGTGTGCTGATATAATTAACTGGCGGAGCAGGCCAGGGCCAGCCAAGCCAAGGCAGACACAAGAGTTGGTTTACCTTTCCATATAGTCTGCGCACAAAATGGCTGTCAGCGCAAAGAGTTGGTTTACCTTAACGTATATTTTAAGCAGAAATGGCTGCCAGCGCAAAAGCTGCCTCCTAAAGTGCCTCCATCTTGTGCGTCCGCTTGCCAGATGCACAAGATGGCTGCCAGAGATGTTTTATACATCATGTTACCAAGTACATAGATAAGCATTGCTGCATAGCCATAACTGTACACAGAATAAACAAACAACAACTCAAAGATATTTCATACCATTGATGAGCAAGAAAAGATCCGATGAAGACGCCTGCAGTATACTGAGTATTGCGCTTCCGGACAGGACACTCCCGGGAGAAGAGGACTGTAGCTGGCGGAGGGTCGTTCCCGACAGGATGCTGGAAAGGCAGAAGGTGAAGACGCAGCTCGCAAAAATATGGAAAGACTGAATCGCTGTAGACTCGCGGTTTATATTCCGGGACGTCACATCCTGGGTGTCTCCCTGTGGAGAAAAACGCCTATCTGGCTACGCTGCAACGCCCCTAGATGTGTGTCGGGTCGGTACACTCTGGCTGTTTGACAGAGCTATCAACCAGCGAGAACAAGAAGTGAGTCGCCGTTACGTCACTGGATCGATCCTGCATCGTTCTGAAGTTGCTGTGTTTGACGTCTCTACAGCGACCTAAACAGCGACGCTCCAGCAATCTAGTTTAGGTTGGCTTGTTGTCTAAATCGCCGCAGCGTCGCTGAGTGTGACGGTACCTTTACCGGTGGGTGCACAAAGTCCTTACCAGATGGCAAAAGCCCCGATGCGCGTTTTGTGCCCACGCTGGACACTTCCTCGTGTTTTTTCACGTGTTGAGGGCTCTAGGTTGCGGTTATATTTACCAGTGCTTACCTTAGATATATTTCAAATCTTTGTGCACACTGCCCTAGACTATGCCATATAGACTGTTTCCTGAGTGTTAATGTTACTATGCCTTTTCAAATTTTGTTCTAATAAAATTTGTATTATCTTTATATATGAATATCTTGGTACTCCGTTTTTTTCTCCTTTTTCTATATTATCTAATGGAGTTTGAAATATTTATGAATGTGGTGGGATACTACTAAATACTCCCTCTATATAGCACACATGATGCAACTGAGTTTCCTTTTTTGTACAATATCAGAGGATGTAGTTTACCCAATTTTTTTATGGCGTATATATTTGACAATAGGGCATAAGCTGTTCAAGATACTACTCGTTTAAAATAGTTATTTTGTTTTTGGAGGATAGTCTTATACTAGATGGACCTCCACTTATTTGATCTTCATTGCCTATTCTTATCAATTTTGCTTTCCAAGGTGACACATTATTGTAATTCCATAAATCATTTCTACAGACCTTAACTGAGGTTTCTTTTTGTTCCTCATACAGATATGCTGCTGTGGTGTACCAATCCTTTGTTCCACACCCCCAGATGATGAAACATTCCAGGATATGCGTTGTCCGGTACATGGGGATGCTCCAGAAGGGGAATGGATCTGCCTGACAGATTTACTGTGACATGGTCCATTCGGGATTCGGCCAAGACTTTTGCCGCCTCATATAAAAACTTATATATTCATCCATACAATTTGTACAGATACAGAGGACATATCAACAGAAAGTGACACAGAGGAGGAAATTGATGGGTCGGACTTGAATGAAAATGAAGAAAATGACTCTAGGACATTTCCAGTCCCTCATCCAAAAATGAGGTTTCTTGAGCACTTTCTCAAACATCAATAATGATTACAATTGTTATAATTAAAAAAAAAATTAAAATATGAATAGATTAATTGTACTTGTGGTGTATCTTGCAAGCGTAAAAGTCATAAAACTGTATTCAATTTGGTAAACATATTGGTCCACTTCATTACGCAACTAAAGTTTCTGGAGATTTTTACTGTTTCTCTTACAGGTTTACATAATGACAGTGAACTGAATATCCACTAAAGTAATCACACTGAGGAAAAGTAATACCTCTAAAGTAAATACAGAAAGTAATTGCAAAGTGCTGCGGAATATGTTGGCGCTATATAAATAAAAATTATTATAAAGTAGTAAACACTGCATATGCTCATAGTGTCAGTAGAAATTGAAAGTTGCGGACAAAAGCACTGTGATGCCCCCGGGTACCTGCATTCTGGCCAGAGGAAGTGACATTGCAGGCTGTAAGTGACCTGCAGGTCGGATGTTCCCCACCCTTAATATACACTAAGCAGGTGAATCCTATATGTACTTGATGTGTACACATTGTACTTACATAACTTGAGCACATTAGAATGTGAGGCTGTCTATATACTGTACATGAGCACAGTAAGTGCATACATTAATGATTAGGGGTGCAGCTGTTAATAAAAATCTTTAATGCAGAGCTGTATATGTCTGAATTCTGAAAAAAAAAACATTTCTTTGCACACCGCAGTCAAAAATTGCAACTCTTGTTTTTTTCACACCGTCATATCGCCCATTTCCTACAAAGTGGGCAGGGATTGTGGAAGGATAGGCGTAAGGTGACAAAAGTTAACGTCAGTTACAAATAGATTATGAACAGGGGGGTTCTGTATCGGGACAGGGGTGAGATTTGTGTTGGGGTACATATGGAGGCTCACGTCACTTTATTCCTTGCCTGATTTTTTAGGAGGAAAGTGCCTTTAGCATTTATCTATTTAAAACCATCCTAGAACCAATATACTGGCTTGGAATTTGACACACATGTAATTTTGAACAAACTGAAATCAAAACACAGAAGTGGTTAATAATGAATGTGAACCTGAATCTCATTAGGGAACACCTAGTTTTTCCTTAAATTAACAATACTGGCTAGATTCTCTAAGAGTTTTGCAATTACAATCACTGCTAGGTACAACATTAAATAGCTTTCTTTCAAATAAACCATATTTTTAATCGGATCCAGGCACATCCCACAGCACTTCACCAATTCCAAAATCATGTGGAGAAGGAACTAGTTCATTTGGACAAATCCACTTCTACCAGAACGAGTAACTACAATAAATCCAAAGGAGAAACAGGCAATTAAAGAGTTTAGATAAGATCTAATAAAATCAGCAGGCAAGGGAGGTGGAATTTTGGTTCTTAAATTCATTTGATGGTATAATGTGAAATTATCAGACATCCAAAACTAACAAGTTCATCTGGAATCATACGATCCAACAGCAATTTTTCAAGGGCAATTCTGGAAATTATTGCCTCCCCAAGATTCATAAAAACATTTCCACCACCTCTCTAACCCATCATAACTGGAATTGAGTCAGTTAGAAGAAAAACGTGGAACGTGGGTGGACCATTTTCTCCAGCCTTTGGTTCAAAATCTACTGGGTTATATCAGAGATTCCAAATAACTTATGGTTTTTGATAAATTCAGTTAGCAACCGGCATATAAGTGGATAAGTTGTGGCGTTAGATTATTCCTGTAAATTTGCCATAATGTTGGCATCAACAGTCTTGTAATTTTTGAACCAATTCAGTTCATACACTCCTGAGATTAAGAAACAGCTACATTTTTTATTGAACAAATTTTTTCCCTAATAATTTTTTCCCCCAAAACAAAGCATTAGCATGGGGGCTTAATTTCCCCCTTCATTGGCAAATACAGCTATGGCGGCTTGGTAAGAAAAATTTGCTCAATGAGTTTAATCCATGTCTCTCAAATTAAATTAAATGGACATTTTAAACTCGATGATCTGCCCTTGATATGGGAGGAGGGAACAGACAAAACATCACTTTCTCAACTCCACTTAAAATATACAGAACTGAATCAACTAATTTTTTGTACATTACAGGCTAATGCGTATAAATCAGAAAGTTACCACATTTTAAACATTACAACAGCTATCGTATGTACTCGAGTATAAGCAAACCTGAGTATAAACCGCGGCACCTAATTTTGCCACAAGAAACTGGGTAAGCTTATTGACTCTACTATAAGCTGACTATGTATTGTCCCCTCATCCCTGTCCTTGTATGCATGGCTCCCCCATCGCTGACCTTGTATGCATGACTACTTATCCTTTCCTTGCATGTTTTCTATGTAATAAAAAAAAGAATAAAACATCCTACTCACATTGCTGCAACTTGTTCCGGCATCAGCAGCTCTTCCTGCCAAGCGATCATGTGGCCCTGCTCATCAAGGTAATGAACATTCACTCCACGCTTATGGGGGTGGAGAGGCATGCATATTCTTACCTTAGTGAGTGGGGCCACGTGATTGCAGTGCCGGAAATGCTGCTGGCGCCGGAACCAATGAGATGCAGCGAGGGCATGCAGGAAAGTGAGTAGGATGTCTTCTGGAAGCAGGCAGATGTTAGTGTCACTCTGCGTGCTATAAGGCCGGGATCACACTTGAGAAATATGGCTGTCTCACTTGTTAATACCTGGCACTGCTGCCGGCACTCAAGAGCGGAGTGTGGGGCTGCATGTATTGCTATGCGGCCGCACGCTCTGCTCCCCAGTGCCAGCGGCAGTGTCTGGTATTAACATGCGAGACTCGGCCGTATTTCTCACATGCATAATCCTGGCCTACTGTAATAGAAATGAATATTCATTTCTCTTTAGCAGCGGGCACAGTTACAGCTGCAGGCTCCAGCCTCCTGTGACCCACTTCTTCGCTGCTTCCCCTCACCCACCGCCCTGTGGGACAATTGACAAAAAAGTGCTCAAAAACTCTGCTAATACACGAGTATATATGGTAAATTTATTTTAACCCCTTTCTGTCAGCTGACGGGATAGTATGTCAGCTGGCAGTATCCCCCGCTTTGAGGTGGGCTCCGGCGGTGAGCCCACCTCAAAGCTGCAACATGTCAGCTGTTTTCAACAGCTGACATGTGCGCACAATGGGCGCGAGTGGAGTTGCGATACGCCCGCACCCTTCAACTAGTTAAATGCCACTGTCAAACTGACAGCGGCATATAACAAGTGCTCCCGGCCGCGAGGCTGGAATTACTCGCACCGCTGATCCCCGTCACATGATCGGGGGTCATCAGTGCATTGCCATAACAACCTGAGGTCTCCTTGAGACCTATGGTTGTTAATGGCAGATCGCTATGAGCGCCACCCTGTGGTCGGCGCTCATAGCAAACCTGCAATTCTTTCGCATTTGTAATTGTTATGTGTACAACGTGCATTTTAAATACCTTTCATTTGTATAAAAAATAAAAACCCTCTTTCCATTGTTTCCATTATGACGATCACCGCTTTTATTGCATTCTGGATATTTTGTTTTAATTTAGTAAAACTCATTTTATATTTATCTGGCCATATTTTCGAGTTTTAGAGTTGCATACTGTCTATGACTAACTCCACGTTTGTTACATTGACCCCCCTCGCTTGCTGCGTAGGTTACACTATATTTTCTATATATATTATATATAATCCCCATTCCTTGCAGTAGATGCACTCTTCCAGGTTATTGGAATGCTAATGGTCAAATTAGCAATCAATGAAAAGTAAACATTTATCTTGTATATTAACCCCTTCACCCCCAAGGGTGGTTTGCATGTTAATGACCAGGCCAATTTTTACAATTCTGACTACTGTCCCTTTATGAGGTTATAACTCTGGAACGCTTCAACGGATCCCGGTGATTCCGACACCCTTTTCTCGTGACATATTGTACTTCATGATAGTGATAAAATTTCTTTGATATTACCTGCGTTTATTTGTGAAAAAATGGAAATTTGGCAAAAATTTTGAATATTTTGCAATTTTCCAACTTTGAATTTTTATGCAATTAAATCACAGTGATATGTCACACAAAATACTTAATAAATAACATTTACCACATGTCTACTTTACATCAGCACAATTTTGGAACCAAATTTTTTTTTTGTTAGGGAGTTATAAGGGTTAAAAGTTGACCAGCAATTTCTCATTTTTACAACACCATTTTGTTTTAGGGACCACATCTCATTTGAAGTCATTTTGAGGGGTCTATATGACAGAAAATACCCAAGTATGATGCCATTCTAAAAACTGCACCCCTCAAGGTGCTTAAAACCACATTCAAGAAGTTTATTAACCCTTCAGGTGTTTCACAGGAATTTTTGGAATGTTTAAATAAAAATGAACATTTAACTTTTTTTCACACAAAATTTACTTCAGCTCCAATTTGTTTTATTTTACCAAGGGTAACAGGAGAAAATAGACCACAAAAGATGTTGTACAATTTGTCCTGAGTATGCCGATACCCCATATGTGGGGGTAAACCACTGTTAGGGCGCATGACAGAGCTCGGAAGCGAAGGAGCGCCATTTGACTTTTCAATGCAAAATTGACTGGAATTGAGATGGGACGCCATGTTGCGTTTGGAGAGCCACTGATGTGCCTAAACATTGAAACCCCCCACAAGTGACACCATTTTGGAAAGTAGACCCCCTAAGGAACTTATCTAGAGGTGTGGTGAGCACTTTGACCCACCAAATGCTTCACAGAAGTTTATAATGCAGAACCATAAAAATAAAAAATCATTTTTTCACAAAAATTATGTTTTTGCCCCCAATTTTTAATTTTCCCAAGGGTAAGAGAAGAAATTGGACCCCAAAAGTTGTTGTACAATTTGTTCTGAGTACGCTGATACCCCATATGTGGGGGTAAACCACTGTTTGGGCGCATGGGAGAGCTCGGAAGGGAAGGAACGCCGTGTGACTTTTCACTGCAAAATTGACAGGAATTGAGATGGGATGCCATGTTGCGTTTGGAGAGCCACTGATGTGCCTAAACATTGAAACCCCCCAAAAGTGACACCATTTTGGAAAGTAGACCCCCTAAGGAACTTATCTAGAGGTGTGGTGAGCACTTTGACCCACCAAGTGCTTCACAGAAGTTTATAATGCAGAGCTGTAAAAATAAAACAAAACTTTTTTTCCCACAAAAATTATTTTTTAGTCCCCAGTTTTGTATTTTCCCGAGGGTAACAGGAGAAATTGGACCCCAAAAGTTGTTGTCAATTTGTCCTGAGTACGCTGATACCCCATATGTGGGGGGGAACTACCGTTTGGGCGCATGGGAGGGCTCGGAAGGGAAGGAGCGCCATTTGGAATGCAGACTTAGATGGAATTTTTTGCAGGCGTCACATTGCGTTTGCAGAGCCCCTAATGTACCTAAACAGTAAAAAAAACCACAAGTGACACCATTTTGGAAAGTAGACCCCCTAAGGAACTCATCTAGATGTGTTGTGACAGCTTTGAACCCCCAAGTGTTTCACTACAGTTTATAACGCAGACGTGCAAATAAAAAATATTTTTTTTTCCACAAAAATTATTTTTTAGCCCCCAGTTTTGTATTTTTCCAAGGGTAACAGGAGAAATTGGACCCTAAATATTGTTGTCCAATTTGTCCTGAGTACGCCGATACCTGACATGTGGGGGGAACCACCATTTGAGCGCATGGCAGTGCTCGGAAGGGAAGGAGCATCATTTGGAATGCAGACATAGATGGATTGGTCTGCAGGTGTCACATTGCGTTTGCAGAGCCCCTAATGTACCTAAACAGTAGAAACCCCCACAAGTTACCTAATATTGGTAAATAGACCCCCTAAGGAACTCATCTAGATGTGTTGTGAGAGCTTTGAACCCCCAAGTGTTTCACTACAGTTTATAACGCAGAGCCATGCAAATAAAAAATATTTTTTTTTCCACAAAAATTATTTTTTAGCCCCCAGTTTTGTATTTTCCCAAGGGTAACAGGAGAAATTGGACCCCAAAAGTTGTTATCCAATGTGTTCCGAGTACGCTGATACCCCAAATGTTGGGGTAAACCCCTGTTTGGGTGCACGGGAGAGCTCGGAAGGGAAGGAGCACTGTTTTACTTTTTCAACTCAGTATTGGCTGTAATTGAGATCGGAAGCCATGTCGCGTTTGTAGAGCCCCTGATGTGCCTAAACAGTGGAAACCCCCAATTATAACTGAAACCCTAATCCAAACACACCCCTAACCCTAATCCCAACGGTAACCCTAACCACACGTCTAACCCAGAAACACCCCTAACCCTAATCCCAACCCTATTCCCAACCGAAAATGTAATCCAAACCCTAACCCTAACTTTAGCCCCAACCCTAACTGTAGCCTTAACCCTAGCCCCAACCCTAGCCCCAACCCTAACCCTAGCCCTAACCCTAGCCCTAAAGGGAAAATGGAAATAAATACATTTTTTAAATTATTTTATTTTATTTTTCGCTAACTAAGGGGGTGATGAAGGGGGGTTTGATTTACTTTTATAGTGGGTTTTTTAGCTTATTTTTATGATTGGCAGCCGTCACACACTGAAAGATGCTTTTTATTGCTAAAAGTATTTTTTGCGTTACCACATTTTGAGAGCTATAATTTTTCCATATTTGAGTCCACAGAGTCATGTGAGGTCTTGTTTTTTGCGGGACGAGTTGACGTTTTTATTGGTAACATGTTCGGGCACGGGAGATTTTTTTGATCGCTTTTTATTCCGATTTTTGTGAGGCAGAATGACCAAAAACCAGCTATTCATGAATTTCTTTTGGGGGAGGCGTTTATACCGTTCCGCGTTTGGTAAAATTGATAAAGGAGTTTTATTGTTCGGGTCAGTATGTGTTGTGAATTTGCTTTTTGCTCCCTCTAGTGGTTACTAGTTTTTTGACTCTGGTTTTTCTGTCATTCCTTTTATCCGCACCTGGGTCGTTAGTTAGGGGTGTTGCTATATAAGCTCCCTGGACCTTCAGTTCAATGCCTGGCAACGTAGTTATCAGAGCTAGTCTGCTGTGCTCTTGTCTACTGATCCTGGTTCCAGTTATATCAGCTAAGTCTGCCTTTTGCTTTTTGCTATTTGTTTTGGTTTTGTATTTTTGTCCAGCTTGTTCCAAATCTATATCCTGACCTTTGCTGGAAGCTCTAGGGGGCTGGTGTTCTCCCCCCGGACCGTTAGACGGTTCGGGGGTTCTTGAATTTCCAGTGTGGATTTTGATAGGGTTTTTGTTGACCATATAAGTTACCTTTCTTTATTCTGCTATCAGTAAGCGGGCCTCTCTGTGCTAAACCTGGTTCATTTCTGTGTTTGTCATTTCCTCTTACCTCACCGTCATTATTTGTGGGGGGCTTCTATCCAGCTTTGGGGTCCCCTTCTCTGGAGGCAAGAAAGGTCTTTGTTTTCCTCTACTAGGGGTAGCTAGATTCTCCGGCTGGCGCGTGTCATCTAGAATCAACGTAGGAATGATCCCCGGCTACTTCTAGTGTTGGCGTTAGGAGTAGATATATGGTCAACCCAGTTACCACTGCCCTATGAGCTGGATTTTTGTATTCTGCAGACTTCCACGTTCCTCTGAGACCCTCGCCATTGGGGTCATAACAGTTTGCCAGGCCAATATTAAATGTTTAATGCATTGCAGAAGAGGAAAACAAAGACCTTTCTTGCCTCCAGAGAAGGGGACCCCAAAGCTGGATAGAAGCCCCCCACAAATAATGACGGTGAGGTAAGAGGAAATGACAAACACAGAAATGAACCAGGTTTAGCACAGAGAGGCCCGCTTACTGATAGCAGAATAAAGAAAGGTAACTTATATGGTCAACAAAAACCCTATCAAAATCCACACTGGAAATTCAAGAACCCCCGAACCGTCTAACGGTCCGGGGGGAGAACACCAGCCCCCTAGAGCTTCCAGCAAAGGTCAGGATATAGATTTGGAACAAGCTGGACAAAAATACAAAACCAAAACAAATAGCAAAAAGCAAAAGACAGACTTAGCTGATATAACTGGAACCAGGATCAGTAGACAAGAGCACAGCAGACTAGCTCTGATAACTACGTTGCCAGGCATTGAACTGAAGGTCCAGGGAGCTTATATAGCAACACCCCTAACTAACGACCCAGGTGCGGATAAAAGGAATGACAGAAAAACCAGAGTCAAAAAACTAGTAACCACTAGATGGAGCAAAAAGCAAATTCACAACAGTAAGGCTGATAGGCCTGAGTCTTGTCCACCTGACAGACTGTTTGTCCCGGATAAGTGGACCAGCAGAGTCATTTCCGAGGTTCATTCCTCGGTGTTGGCAGGTCACCCGGGAATTTTTGGCACCAGAGATCTGGTGGCCAGGTCCTTTTGGTGGCCTTCCTTGTCAAGGGATGTGCGGTCATTTGTGCAGTCCTGTGGGACTTGTGCTCGAGCTAAGCCTTGCTGTTCTCGTGCCAGCGGTTTGCTCTTGCCCTTGCCTGTCCCGAAGAGACCTTGGACACATATCTCCATGGATTTCATTTCTGATCTTCCGCTATCTCAGGGCATGTCCGTTATCTGGGTGATATGTGATCGCTTCTCCAAGATGGTCCATTTGGTTCCTTTGCCTAAGCTGCCTTCCTCTTCCGATCTGGTTCCTGTGTTTTTCCAGAACGTGGTTCGTTTGCACGGCATCCCTGAGAATATTGTGTCAGACAGAGGATCCCAGTTCGTTTCCAGGTTCTGGCGATCCTTTTGTAGTAGGATGGGCATTGATTTGTCGTTTTCGTCTGCTTTCCATCCTCAGACTAATGGACAGACGGAGCGAACCAATCAGACTTTGGAGGCTTATTTGAGGTGTTTTGTCTCTGCTGATCAGGACGATTGGGTGACATTCTTGCCGTTGGCTGAGTTTGCCCTTAATAATCGGGCTAGTTCCGCCACCTTGGTTTCGCCTTTTTTCTGCAACTCTGGTTTCCATCCTCGCTTTTCTTCGGGTCATGTGGAGCCTTCTGACTGTCCTGGGGTGGATTCTGTGGTGGATAGGTTGCAGCAGATCTGGAATCATGTGGTGGACAACTTGAAGTTGTCACAGGAGAAGGCTCAGCGCTTTGCCAACCGCCGCCGCGGTGTGGGTCCCCGACTACGCGTTGGGGATTTGGTGTGGCTTTCTTCCCGCTTTGTTCCTATGAAGGTCTCCTCTCCCAAATTTAAACCTCGTTTTATTGGGCCTTACAAGATATTGGAAATCCTTAATCCTGTATCTTTTCGTCTGGATCTTCCTGTGTCGTTTGCTATTCACAATGTATTTCATAGGTCCTTGTTGCGGCGGTACATTGTGCCTGTAGTTCCTTCTGCTGAGCCTCCTGCTCCGGTGTTGGTTGAGGGCGAGTTGGAGTACGTGGTGGAGAAGATCTTGGATTCTCGCCTCTCCAGGCGGAGGCTTCAGTACCTGGTCAAGTGGAAGGGCTATGGTCAGGAGGATAATTCCTGGGTGGTCGCCTCTGATGTTCATGCGGCCGATTTAGTTCGTGCCTTTCATGCCGCTCATCCTGATCGCCCTGGTGGTCGTGGTGAGGGTTCGGTGACCCCTCACTAAGGGGGGGGTACTGTTGTGAATTTGCTTTTTGCTCCCTCTAGTGGTTACTAGTTTTTTGACTCTGGTTTTTCTGTCATTCCTTTTATCCGCACCTGGGTCGTTAGTTAGGGGTGTTGCTATATAAGCTCCCTGGACCTTCAGTTCAATGCCTGGCAACGTAGTTATCAGAGCTAGTCTGCTGTGCTCTTGTCTACTGATCCTGGTTCCAGTTATATCAGCTAAGTCTGCCTTTTGCTTTTTTTCTATTTGTTTTGGTTTTGTATTTTTGTCCAGCTTGTTCCAAATCTATATCCTGACCTTTGCTGGAAGCTCTAGGGGGCTGGTGTTCTCCCCCCGGACCGTTAGACGGTTCGGGGGTTCTTGAATTTCCAGTGTGGATTTTGATAGGGTTTTTGTTGACCATATAAGTTACCTTTCTTTATTCTGCTATCAGTAAGCGGGCCTCTCTGTGCTAAACCTGGTTCATTTCTGTGTTTGTCATTTCCTCTTACCTCACCGTCATTATTTGTGGGGGGCTTCTATCCAGCTTTGGGGTCCCCTTCTCTGGAGGCAAGAAAGGTCTTTGTTTTCCTCTACTAGGGGTAGCTAGATTCTCCGGCTGGCGCGTGTCATCTAGAATCAACGTAGGAATGATCCCCGGCTACTTCTAGTGTTGGCGTTAGGAGTAGATATATGGTCAACCCAGTTACCACTGCCCTATGAGCTGGATTTTTGTATTCTGCAGACTTCCACGTTCCTCTGAGACCCTCGCCATTGGGGTCATAACAAGTATGATTACAGCGATATCTCATTTATATCATTTTTTTATGTTTTGGCGCTTTTATACGATATAATTATTTTTTCTATAAAATAGTTTATTTTGGCATCGCTTTATTCTGAGGACTATAACTTTTTTGTTTTTTCACTGATTATGCTGTATGGTGGCTCGTTTTTTGCGGGACAAGATGACGTTTTCAGTGGTACCATGGATATTTATATCCGTCTTTTTGATCGCGTGTTATTCCACTTTTTGTTTGGCGGTATGAGAATAAAGCATTGTTTTTTGCCTTTTTTTTTTTTTTTTACGGTGTTCACTGAAGGGGTTAACTAGTGATATAGTTTTATAGGTGGGGTCGTTACGGACGCGGCGATACTAAATATGTGTACTTTTATTGTTTGATTTTTTTTATTTAGATAAAGAAATGTATTTATGGGAATAATATATTTTTTTTTTCTTTATTTAGGATTTTTTTTTTTCCCTTTTTTTTTTTTTTTTTTTTTTTTTACACATATGGAATTTTTTTTTTTTTACTTTTTTACTTTGTCCCAGGGGGGGGACATCACAGATTGCTGATTTGACAGTGTGCACATCACTCTGTCAAATCGGCGATCTTACTTCCAGCAGTGCAGGCTGCAGCTTTCATCTGCAGCCTGCTCTGCACCCGGAAGTAATCCCTGCAGGACCCGGATGCAGTCCCGCAGCCATTTTGGATCCAGGGCCTGCAGGGATACGAGGTAAGAGACCCTCGCAGCAACGCGATCACATCGCGTTGCTCCGGGGGTCTCAGGGAAGCCCGTAGGGAGCCCCCTCCCTGCGCGATGCTTCCCTGTACCGCCAGCACACCGCGATCATGTTTGATCGCAGTGTGCCGGGGGTTAATGTGCCGGGGGCGGTCCGTGACAGCTCATGGCACATAGTGCCGGCTGTCAGCTGCGATAGTCAGCTGACACCCGGCCGCGCGCCCCCCGTGAGCGCGGCCGATCGGCTATGACGTACTATCCCGTCGAGGGTCAGATAGGCCCAGGTCACCTCGACGGGATAGTACGTCTAAGGTCATAGAGGGGTTAAACAAAACTGCTTGTTTTGATAGAATATTTACAATTAAGGTGAGAACAAAGGAATAAAAACACTATTGAAAGGCATGTCATTGCCAGTTTATGAAGTTGGGAGTAAGAAAGGTTCTCATGGGCCTATTATAATGCTAATTTCAGGCTTTACAACAGAAAGTAGCATAATGTTTGTAGAGCAGTTATATTGAAATAATGGCTTTAAATAGCTATAAACAAGATTTTCTCTCGTGATCAGATTGCAGCCATTTTTAACACCCCAGTCTGTACATATGAGCAAGCCTTTTAAGAGTGCTGAAAGCATCAAGTGCAAAAGCTTTCCAAATTATTGTTTAAAATCAATATGAAACCAGAAAAACTACTCAAAAGCCCCGATACGTAGTGTTTTATATTGCTCTATGTATTCCCAAATTACCCAAAAGGTAAATGAACCCCAATTAATAATGTCTTGTTTTTATACTTTCCTTAAAGTTTTTAAAAGTCGTAATTAGATTAAAATTACATCAGGTTATCTGGATTATTTCGGAAATATTCTATTCACTTGGGTTGGTTATATGAATGTTTTAGTGAGCACCGATGAATCGTAGGCTAATTTATCAGATTGTTCACTATGATTGTCTTGCTATACTACCTTCCCTATGCTGCAGTTTATAGTTGTATGAAGCATATAAATCCTTGAGATTGAAATTCAGGAAGACCTTTAGATTGCCTAATGAACCATATGGGTTTGAGAGTTTGTGTTATTTCTGACCCTGGACGACCTGGTGTCATTTTAAATTTAGTTACCACTCTTAAAAACTTTAAGGGATGTATTAAAACCTGGAGTTTATTAATAATCAGGGTCCATTTACCGTTCAGAAAATTTGGTAATATGTATGTACTCATTCCTAAAATGGTTTAAATGCATAAATTATACTGCTCTATTGCACTATGACACGTCAGTAACATCTGGAAGCCCTAAAGGGGAAAAACGATGTGCAATATATTGTCATAATACATAAATATTACATATCATGACAACTTTCATGTTCCACTATCTTTGTGGTAATTTTCCTGATGAAAGGGTCAGACAGACCTTGAAATGCATTGAGTATAAACCACCAGAGCTCTTCATTATATCTGAAATTGTATCATTGTGGCAGCACGGATTTAATCCACAAATTATCCTTTACTAATGTCTCGAAGACCTCTGGTTGTCATTCTAACCCATCGGTGGCTCACGATCAAGTGAGGGGGATTTCGAACACACTTCCGGTAAGCGCAAGTTAAATACTGCTGTCGAGTTTGACAGCAGTATTTAATTAGTTAACAGCTACAGATGAATCACGATTTTACTCGGGGCTGTTAGAAGCACATGTCAGCTGTTCAAAGCCCACGTCAAAGGGAGGGATTCTGACGTGGGTGTATTATTATGCCCAAAGTGGGAAATTGTTAAATATTCCCACAAGAGATTTCTTTGGTTTTCAGTTTGGAAAAACAATGTAATTTCATAAAGTAAAACTAGTGATAAATACAAAAACCTACAATAAATTAAGAAAATACATTTTTAAATGAAGTACCTATTATTTTAGAAATTTTTTGGGGGGAATCCGTTACAGAGATGATGTGTGGGTTATTCTTTAAGATTAAAATTTCTTTTGATGGTTCTGTTTATGACAATATAAAATTGTTTTCTCAAAATGAGAATCCATGGATGTGATAATCTAGCATTATTGCTCACTTTAAATATATTTATCTGTGATTCTAGTGTAGATTACAGTATAGGTACCTTCACATTAAGCGACGCTGCAGCGATAGCGACAATGATGCCGATCGCTGCAGCGTCGCTGTTTGATCGCTGGAGAGCTGTCACACAGACCGCTCTCCAGCGACCAACGATGCCGAGGTCCCCGGGGTAACCAGGGTAAACATCGGGTTGCTAAGCGCAGGGCCGTGCTTAGTAACCCGATGTTTACCCTGGTTACCAGCGTAAAATATATAAAAAAAAAAAACAGTACATACTTACATTTGCGTCCCCCAGCGTCCGCTTCCTGCACTGACTGAGCGCCGGCCCTAACAGCACAGCGGTGACGTCACCGCTGTGCTGTACTTTCACTTTACGGCGCTCAGTCAGTGTGGGAAGCGGACGCCGGGGGATGCGAAAGTGAGTATGTACTGTTTGTTTTTTTTACATTTTATGCTGGTAACCAGGGTAAACATCGGCAGGATCCTGATCGCTGCAGCCTGTCAAACTAAACGATATCGCTATCCAGGACGCTGCAACGTCACGGATCGCTAGCGATATCGTTTAGTGTGAAGGTACCTTAAGTTGGAGACTGGTTATGTGAGTGTTAAAATTTGTTTTTGTTTTTTTTACTTTTTACTTTCGGCTGTAGATAGTTCAGCAAAGTTCAGAACACAAAACAAAAAAATGTATTCCGAATACATTCTCTATTTTAAATTGGAGGATAATTTAATTCCATTTGAATACGTTTTGTCCATCTCCAGTCCTAGGAACATTCAGTATTAAACATGTATGTTCCAGTCAATTTTTTTTGGTCACAGCCTTTTAAAGTTCAGCAAAAATGGTGGACAACCACCATTTTGCTGAACAAGCATAATGCAAATTACAAAAAAATCTGTTTAAAACTAGGGTTGAGCGAAACGGGTCGTTCATTTTCAAAAGTCGCCGACTTTTGGCTAAGTCGGCGTCTCATGAAACCCGATCCGACCCCTGTGCTTGTCGGCCATGCGGTACGCGACTTTCGCGCCAAAGTCGCGTTTCAATGACGCTAAAAGCGCCATTTCTCAGCCAATGAAGGTGAACGCAGAGTGTGGGCAGCGTGATGACATAGGTCCTGGTCCCCACCATCTTAGAGAAGGGCATTGCAGTGATTGGCTTGCTGTCTGCGGCGTCACAGGGGCTATAAAGGGGCATTCCCGCTGACCGCCATCTCACTGCTGCTGATCTGAGCTTAGGGAGAGGTTGCTGCCGCTTCGTCAGAAGCAGGGATAGCGTTAGGCAGGGTCCACTAACCACCAAACCGCTTGTGCTGTAGCGATTTCCACTGTCCAACACCACCTTCGGTGTGCAGGGACACTGGAAGCTACATTTTTTTTTTCTCTCAGCGCTGTAGCTCATTGGGCTGCCCTAGAAGGCTCCGTGATAGCTGTATTGCTGTGTGTACGCCACTGTGGAAACCAACTGCTTTTTTCAAAGCACATATCCTCTTGTTCCTTCCTTTCTGCACAACTATCTTTTTTGTTTGTCCACACTTTTTATTTAATTTGTGCATCAGTCCACTCCTATTGCTGCCTGCCATACCTGGCTGAGATTACTGCAGGGAGATAGTAATTGTAGGACAGTCCCTGTTTTTTTTTTTTTGTTTTTTTTGTGGGAGATTAAGATTTGCATTTCTGCTAGAGTGCCATCCGTGTGTGTGCCATCCCTGTGCGTGCCATCTCTCACTCAGTGGGCCATAGAAAGCCTATTTATTTTTTTGCTTGATTTGGGTTCTAAAATCTACCTGAAAAAAAAACACTACATCAATCAGTGGGAGATTAATATTGTCCTCAGGGCTTGTGTGCCACTCCTGATCCTGACTCCTGTGCGCGCCATCTCTCACTCAGTGGGCCATAGAAAGCCTATTTATTTTTTTGCTTGATTTGGGTTCTAAAATCTACCTGAAAAAAAAAAAAACTACATCCATCAGTGGGAGATTAATACTGTCCTCAGGGCTTGTGTGCCACTCCTGATCCTGACTCCTGTGCGCGCCATCTCTCACTCAGTGGGCCATAGAAAGCCTATTTATTTTTTTGCTTGATTTGGGTTCTAAAATCTACCTGAAAAAAAAAAAACTACATCCATCAGTGGGAGATTAATACTGTCCTCAGGGCTTGTGTGCCACTCCTGATCCTGACTCCTGTGCGCGCCATCTCTCACTCAGTGGGCCATAGAAAGCCTATTTATTTTTTTGCTTGATTTGGGTTCTAAAATCTACCTGAAAAAAAAACACTACATCAATCAGTGGGAGATTAATATTGTCCTCAGGGCTTGTGTGCCACTCCTGATCCTGACTCCTGTGAGCGCCATCTCTCACTCTGTGGGCCATAGAAAGCCTATTTATTTTTTTGCTTGATTTGGGTACTAAAATCTACCTGAAAAAAAAAACACTACATCCATCAGTGGGAGATTAATATTGTCCTCAGGGCTTGTGTGCCACTCCTGATCCTGACTCCTGTGCGCGCCATCTCTCACTCAGTGGGCCATAGAAAGCCTATTTATTTTTTTGCTTGATTTGGGTTCTAAAATCTACCTGAAAAAAAAACACTACATCAATCAGTGGGAGATTAATATTGTCCTCAGGGCTTGTGTGCCACTCCTGATCCTGACTCCTGTGCACGCCATCTCTCACTCAGTGGGCCATAGAAAGCCTATTTATTTTTTTGCTTGATTTGGGTTCTAAAATCTACCTGAAAAAAAAAAAAAAACTACATCCATCAGTGGGAGATTAATACTGTCCTCAGGGCTTGTGTGCCACTCCTGATCCTGACTCCTGTGAGCGCCATCTCTCACTCTGTGGGCCATAGAAAGCCTATTTATTTTTTTGCTTGATTTGGGTTCTAAAATCTACCTGAAAAAAAAAACACTACATCCATCAGTGGGAGATTAATACTGTCCTCAGGGCTTGTGTGCCACTCCTGATCCTGACTCCTGTGTGTGCCATCTCTCACTCAGTGGGCACTGGGCCATAGAAAGCTTTTTTTTTTTATTATTATTTGGTTTCTAAATTGTCCCTGAAAAAAACAATTTATCTTATTTGGTTTCTAAAGTCTCCCTGAGGAAAAAAAAAAAAAAAGATGGGAGATTAATATTGACATTTGTGCTTGAGTGACAGTCCTGCGTGTGTGGCATCTCTGTGATTTTGTGCCACAGAAAACAGAGTGTGTAACATTGTGCCTGATTTTCCTTGTGGTCTCACCAACCTGTTAAGGGATATTGAAATCATACTGAAGTTATAGCTTACCGTGTAAGCTGTTTGACAGCAACAAATAAAGTTACTTTGGTTAAGTTTTTAAAACAATGAGGAAGTCTGGTGCAAGAGGTCGTGGCCGTGGGCGTTCATTGTCAGCTGGTAATGATGGTAGTGGTAGTGGAGCATCAGGTGGTCGTGGGGATAAAAATATTCCACGTAAGTCTGGAGCTGTGGAGCCAGTTTCGTCGTCTGGCTACACAAGGCCTCGAACGCTCTCTTTTCTGGGAGTAGGAAAACCGCTTTTAAAGGCGGAGCAGCAACAGCAAGTTTTGGCTTACATTGCAGACTCAGCCTCTAGCTCTTTTGCCTCCTCTTCTGAAACTGGTAAATGTAAAAGCAGCGCGTCGCTTGTGGATGTCCACGGTCAGGGACAAGTCGCTTCCTTGTCCTCTTCAGCAAAAACTACAACAAGAGAGAAGGATGCAGCAGGCGACACAACGGGTTACTCCATGGAGCTCTTTACACATACCGTCCCTGGCTTACAAAGTGAAACACTTAACAGGCCATGCCCATTACAAGTTGATTCTGACATGGAGTGCACTGATGCACAGCCACAGCCAGAGTACTAAGCTGCTCCTTTGACTCAGACCACCACATTGCCCTCTCAGGGTACAGATCCACAATCAGACCCTGATGAGACTATGTTGCCCCGCCACGAACGCTATACCACCGACCGACACAGTGACACAGACGAAGTTGCACACGAGCTCGAAGAGGAGTTAATAGATGACCCAGTTATTGACCCCGATTGGCAGCCATTGGGGGAACAGGGTGCAGGCGGCAGTAGTTCAGAAGCGGAGGTGGAGGAGGGGCCGCAGCAGGCATCAACATCGCAACAGGTTCCATCTGCCGGGCCCGTATCTGGCCCAAAACGCGTGTCAAAGCCAAAACCTGTTGGAGGACAGCGTGGCCATCCGGTTAAAGCTCAGTCTGCAATACCTGAAAAGGGATCCGATGCTAGGAAGAGTGCAGTCTGGCATTTTTTTAAACATCCAATTGATCAGCGCAAAGTCATCTGTCAAAAATGTTCAACTAGCTTAAGCAGAGGTCAGAATCTGAAATGTCTCAATACTAGTTGCATGCATAGACACTTAACCACCATGCATTTTCAAGCCTGGACTAACTACCAAACGTCCCTTAAGGTTGTAGCACCCTCGGCCAATGAAGCTAGTCAGCAACGCAACATCCCTTCCGTCACTGTAAGGCCACCATTTTCCGCACCACCGGCAGTATCTGTGCAGGTTTCTTTGCCAGCCAAAAGCACTCAGGGTCAGGGAATCACCAGTTTTGTAGGAGGAAATATTGCATCTAGGTCACCGGCGGAAACAATACCATCTCCAACCGTCTCGCAGTCTGCCATGTCCACCGGCACACCCGCAAGTTCCACGATCTCCATCTCTCCAGTTCAGCTCACACTACATGAGACTCTGGTTAGAAAAAGGAAGTACTTATCCTCGCATCCGCGTACACAGGGTTTTAACGCCCACATAGCTAGACTAATATCGCTAGAGATGATGCCCTACCGGTTTGTTGAAAGCGAAGCTTTCAAAGCCCTGATGGAGTACGCTGAACCACGATACGAGCTACCCAGTCGACACTTTTTTTCCAGAAAAGCCATCCCGGCCCTGCACCAGCATGTTAAACAGCGCATCGTCCATGCACTCAGGCAATCTGTGAGTACAAAGGTGCACCTGACTACAGATGCATGGAGCAGTAGGCATGGCCAGGGACGTTATGTGTCCATCACGGCACACTGGGTGAATGTGGTGGATGCAGGGTCCTCAGGGGACATCAATTTCGGGACAGTTGTGCCTAGCCCACGGTCTAGGAAACAGTTGGCTGTAGGCGTTCGCACCACCTCCTCCTCCTCCTCCTCGTCCTCCTGCAGAAGCTACAGCTCTTCCACAGACCACAGTCGGCCAACCACTCCATCGGCAGATGACACTGTTGCACACCAGTTGTCCCATTATGGGCCAGCTACTGCCAAGCGTCAGCAGGCTGTATTGGCTATGAAGTGTTTGGGCGACAACAGACACACCGCGGAAGTTCTGTCCGAGTTCTTGCAACAAGAAACGCAGTCGTGGCTGGGCACAGGAGATCTTGAGGCAGGCAAGGTAGTGAGTGATAACGGAAGGAATTTCATGGCTGCCATCTCCCTTTCCCAACTGAAACACATTCCTTGCCTGGCTCACACCTTAAACCTGGTGGTGCAGTGCTTATTGAAAACTTATCCTGGGTTCTCCGACCTGCTCCTCAAAGTGCGTGGACTTTGCTCACATATCCGACGTTCGCCTGTACACTCCAGCCGTATGCAGACCTATCAGCGGTCTTTGAACCTTCCCCAGCATCGCCTAATCATAGACGTTGCAACAAGGTGGAACTCAACACTGCACATGCTTCAGAGACTGTGCCAACAGAGGCGGGCTGTTATGTTTTTGTGGGAGGATACACATACACGGGCAGGCAGTAGGATGGAAGACATGGAGTTGTCTGGTGTGCAGTGGTCCAAGATACAAGACATGTGTCAAGTCCTTCAGTGTTTTGAGGAATGCACACAGCTGGTTAGTGCAGACAACGCCGTAATAAGCATGAGCATCCCCCTAATGCGTCTGCTGATGCAAATTTTGACGCACATAAAGGAGCAGGCGTCTGCACCAGAGGAAGAGGAAAGCCTTGATGACAGTCAGCCATTGTCTGGTCAGGGCAGTGTACAGGACGAGGTAGCGGGCGAAGAGGAGGTGGAGGACGAGGAGGATGATGGGGATGAGTATATTTTTAATGCGGAAGCTTTCCCGGGGGCACTGGAAATTGGTTGCGTGGCAAGGCCGGGTTATGGTTTTTTGAGGGACACAAGTGACGTAGATTTGCCTGAAACTGCCCCTCAACCAATCACAACCGGAGATTTGACAACTGGAACTTTGGCCCACATGGCGGATTATGCCTTACGTATCCTAAAAAGGGACACACGCATAACGAAAATGATGAACGATGACGATTACTGGTTGGCCTGCCTCCTTGATCCACGCTATAAAGGCAAATTGCAAAATATTATGCCACATGAGAACTTGGAACTAATATTAGCAACCAAACAATCAACTCTTGTTGACCGTTTGCTTCAGGCATTCCCAGCACACAGCGCACGTGATCGTTATCACACGAGCTCCAGGGGGCAGCAGATTAGTAGTGTTAGGGGTGCACACATCAGAAGTGGCGTTGGACAAAGGGGTTTTCTGACCAGGTTGTGGAGTGATTTTGCTATGACCGCAGACAGGACAGGTACTGCTGCATCAATTGAAAGTGACAGGAGACAACATTTGTCCAGTATGGTTACTAACTATTTTTCATCCCTTATCGATGTTCTCCCTCAACCGTCATTCCCATTTGATTACTGGGCCTCAAAATTAGACACCTGGCCAGAATTGGCAGAATATGCATTGCAGGAGCTTGCTTGCCCGGCAGCAAGTGTCCTATCAGAAAGAGTATTCAGTGCTGCAGGTTCAATATTAACCGAAAAAAGGACTCGTCTGGCTACCCAAAATGTTGACGATCTAACATTCATTAAAATGAACCACAACTGGATTTCAAAATCTTTTGCCCCACCTTGCCCGGCCGACACCTAGCTTTCCTATGAAAAGCTCTTGCCTGTGGACTACTGTGAATTACTTTTCTAATGTCTAATTTTCTGCAGCTGATTGTCCGGCATATGACATGTTTACACCTCCCTAAATGGCCAAACTCACCACACGGGGCCGTGGTATCGCGACTTGGCGCAAGCACCCGTGAGACAGCTGTTTGCCTGAAGAGGTGGGTGTGCTCGCTTTTGGTCGATGGCATTGGTACTGGGTCCCTCATAGTACAATAAAGTGTCTCTGGCGGTGGTGGTGCGCACCCAACGTCAGACACACTGTTGTAACATGAGGGGCCCTGGGCCTGTACCGCCGGCCACAAGAGAGTTCACCCACCCCCAGGTCAAACATTGCTCTACCACTTCCACAGTTATCTCTCACACTTCCACCAATGTTTAGTCTATGCGCTGACATCCTTCCATACCTGCCACTGACAATACCATTGTGTTGACATGTATGATGGTACATAACATAGTCAGGGGCAGTGTCCTCTATTTACCACAGTAAATACTTTGCGCTAAATTAGTAGGTCTGAAACAACGCAGAGGATCCCACCCCTGAACCTAATGATTGCACCCTTTAGTGTCTTTGTTTTAATGCGAGACATTCACATTTATTTGTTGTTTTTTGACTACTAACTGGCAGACACTCATTACAATCGGCCTCCGTTGACCACACCACTGCTGCCCGTGTACCCCTGGAACCTATTTTACAGTGCCTACAGCCAGCCCATTTTATCATGTTAGGCCTTCGAAGCCTGTCTGCGGTCCCTCCTTCCACTAGGCTTCCACTGACCAGACCACTGCTGCCCGTGTACCCCTGGAACCTATTTTAAAGTGCCTACAGCCAGCCCATTTTATTATGTTAGGCCTTCGAAGCCTGTCTGCGGTCCCTCCTTCCACTAGGCCTCCACTGACCAGACCACTGCTGCCCGTGTACCCCTGGAACCTATTTTAAAGTGCCTACAGCCAGCCCATTTTATTATGTTAGGCCTTCGAAGCCTGTCTGCGGTCCCTCCTTCCACTAGGCCTCCACTGACCAGATCACTGCTGCCCGTGTACCCCTGGAACCAATTATAAAGTGCCTACAGCCAGCCCATTTTATTATGTTAGGCCTTCGAAGCCTGTCTGCGGTCCCTCCTTCCACTAGGCCTCCACTGACCAGATCACTGCTGCCCGTGTACCCCTGGAACCAATTATCAAGTTTATAAGCGTGTCCCGAGGAACACTCCGGTATAAAACATCAGAAAATATAAAAATAAGTATTTTGCTTATAATAAAGAAAATACTGGAGAGATATCAAATGCATACATTTTAACATTAAAAACAAAAACACATACAACCAAAAACTGGTACAGTACCAAAATTGGCCACCAGCTACAAAAACTTTCTCCTGCAAGTAGTTAACTGAAAGGTTTTTTTCCATTGAAAACACAGATATGGCATCCACCGAGTGTTGTCCTGTCGCGTCTTCTTTATATTATTGCAAAGAAGCTGCAACTGAATAAAGCTGTGCTTCAACCTTCTGGCTTTCGGCCTATAGTATCAGATATTAAACTGCATTTGGCCTTCAACTTTGGTTACGGCCTACTAACGGTGTCTGCCCCTCCCTGGTGTTGTCCTCAACTGAATACAGCTGAGCTTCAACCTTCTGGCTCTCATTAAGTGTTTTTTAAAAAACAAAATGGTGGTTAGGGCCTACTAACGGTGTCTGCCCCTCCCTGGTGTTGCCCTCAACTGAATAAAGCGGTGCTTCAACCTTCTGGCTCTCATTAAGTGTTTTTTAAAAAACAAAATGGTGGTTAGGGCCTACTAACGGTGTCTGCCCCTCCCTGGTGTTGCCCTCAACTGAATAAAGCTGTGCTTCAACCTTGTGGCTTTCGGCCTATAGTATCAGATATTAAACTGCATTTGGCCTTCAACTTTGGTTACGGCCTACTAACAGTGTCTGGCCCTCCCTGGTGTTGCCCTCAACTGAATAAAGCTGTGCTTCAACCTTCTGGCTCTCATTAAGTGTTTTTTAAAAAACAAAATGGTGGTTAGGGCCTACTAACGGTGTCTGCCCCTCCCTGGTGTTGCCCTCAACTGAATAAAGCTGTGCTTCAACCTTCTGGCTCTCATTAAGTGTTTTTTAAAAAACAAAATGGTGGTTAGGGCCTACTAACGGTGTCTGCCCCTCCCTGGTGTTGCCCTCAACTGAATAAAGCTGTGCTTCAACCTTGTGGCTTTCGGCCTATAGTATCAGATATTAAACTGCATTTGGCCTTCAACTTTGGTTACGGCCTACTAATGGTGTCTGCCCCTCCCTGGTGTTGCCCTCAACTGAATAAAGCTGTGCTTCAACCTTGTGGCTTTCGGCCTATAGTATCAGATATTAAACTGCATTTGGCCTTCAACTTTGGTTACGGCCTACTAATGGTGTCTGCCCCTCCCTGGTGTTGCCCTCAACTGAATAAAGCTGTGCTTCAACCTTGTGGCTTTCGGCCTATAGTATCAGATTTTAACCCCTTAAGCCCCGAGGGTGGTTTGCACGTTAATGACCAGGCCAATTTTTACAATTCTGACCACTGTCCCTTTATGAGGTTATAACTCTGGAACGCTTCAACGGATCTTGGCGATTCTGACAATGTTTTCTCGTGACATATTGTACTTCATGTTAGTGGTAAAATTTCTTCGATATAACTTGCGTTTATTTGTGAAAAAAACGAATATTTGGCGAAAATTTTGAAAATTTCGCAATTTTCCAACTTTGAATTTTTATGCCCTTAAATCACAGACATATGTCACACAAAATACTTAATAAATAACATTTCCCACATGTCTACTTTACATCAGCACAATATTGGAACCAAATTATTTTTTTGTGACGGAGTTATAAGGGTTAAAAGTTGACCAGCAATTTCTCATTTTTACAACACCATTTTTTTTTTAGGGACCACATCTCATTTGAAGTCATTTTGACGGGTCTATATGATAGAAAATACCCAAGTGTGACACCATTCTAAAAACTGCACCCCTCAAGGTACTCAAAACCACTTTCAAGAAGTTTATTAACCCTTCAGGTGTTTCACAGGAATTTTTGGAATGTTTAAATAAAAATTAACATTTAACTTTTTTTCACACAAAATTTTTTTCAGCTCCAATTTGTTTTATTTTACCAAGGGTAACAGGAGAAAATAGACCCCAAAAGTTGTTGTACAATTTGTCCTGAGTACGCTGATACCCCATATGTGGGGGTAAACCACAGTTTGGGCGCATGGCAGAGCTTGGAAGCAAAGGAGCGCCATTTGACTTTTCAATGCAAAATTGACTGGAATTGAGATGGGACGCCATGTTGCGTTTGGAGAGCCCCTGATGTGCCTAAACATTGAAACCCCTAACAAGTGACACCATTTTGGAAAGTAGACCCCCTAAGGAACTTATCTAGATGTGTGGTGAGCACTTTGACCCAACAAGTGCTTTACAGAAGTTTATAATGCAGAGCCGTAAAAATAAAAAATCATATTTTTTCACAAAAATGATCTTTTCACCCCCAATTTTTTATTTTCCCAAGGGTGAGAGAAGAAATTGGACCCCAAAAATTGTTGTGCAATTTGTCCTCAGTACGCTGATACCCCATATGTGGGTGTAAACCATTGTTTGGGCGCAGGGCAGAGCTCGGAAGGGAAGGAGCGCCATTTGACTTTTCAATGCAAAATTGACTGGAATTGAGATGGGACGCCATGTTGCATTTAGAGAGCCCTTGATGTGCCTAAACATTGAAACCCCTAACAAGTGACACCATTTTGGAAAGTAGACCCCCTAAGGAACTTATCTAGATGTGTGTTGAGCACTTTGACCCAACAAGTGCTTTACAGAAGTTTATAATGCAGAGCCGTAAAAATAAAAAATCATATTTTTTCACAAAAATGATCTTTTCACCCCCAATTTTTTATTTTCCCAAGGGTAAGAGAAGAAATTGGACCCCAAAAATTGTTGTGCAATTTGTCCTGAGTACGACGATACCCCATATGTGGGTGTAAACCATTGTTTGGGCGCATAGCGCTTCTTCCCTTCTGAGCTCTGCTATTTTACTTTTCAATGCAAAATTGACTGGAATTAAGATGGGATGCCATGTTGCGTTTGGAGAGCCCCTGATGTGCCTAAACATTAAACCCCCCCACAAGTGACACCATTTTGGAAAGTAGACCCCCTAAGGAACTTATCTAGATGTGTTTTGAGAGCTTTGAACCCCCAAGTGTTTCACTACAGTTTATGACGCAGAGCCGTGAAAATAAAAAATTTTTTTTTTTTTTACAAAAATGAAATTTAGCCCCCAGTTTTGTATTTTCACAAGGGTATCAGGATAAATTGGACCCTAAAAGTTGTTGTCCAATTTGTCCTGAGTACGCTGATACCCCCTATGTGGGGGGGAACCACTGTTTGGGCGCATGACAGAGCTCGGAAAGGAAGGAGCGCCATTTGGAATGCAGACTTAAATGGATTGGTCTGCAGGCGTCACGTTGCATTTGCAGAGCCCCTGATGTACCCAAACAGTACAAACCCCCCACAAGTGACCCCATATTGGAAACTAGACCCCCCAAGGAACTTATCTAGATGTGTTGTGAGAACTTTGAACCCCCAAGTGTTTCACTACAGTTTACAACGCAGAGCCGTGAAAGCATTAAGCTACTTACGGTAGTGGCATTTCTCGGAGGCCCATGACAGCACGACGAGAGAGGGGATCCGCCCATTAGGAACAGGAAACCTACAGATACAAAAGGGCGGCACCTCTCCCCTGCATCAGTTGTATTTCAGAGTCTTGAGAGGACTACCGCGGTTAGTAGCATACAAAAATACACATTATATACAGTTTATATACAAAATTCTAACCCATATATTGGAACTGGGCATATACACGTGAGATATATACATTATAGGAGGTGCAACCCCCACGTGAAATAGGGAGGGAACTAAGGGTGCTGTCATGGGCCTCCGAGAAATGCCGCTACCGTAAGTAGCTTAATGCTTTACTCGGACTCCCATGACAGCACGACGAGAGATTTACAGAGATGTAACACTACCTTAGGGAGGGACTATAGCCTGCAGCACCCTTAACCCGAAGGTGAGATCAGAGGAGGCCCCTAAATCCAACCTATAGTGCTTAAAGAAGGTGGACGGGGATGACCATGTGGCCGCCTTACATATCTGGTCGATTGATACTCCAGATTTCTCCGCCCAGGATGTAGCCATGGCCCTGGTGGAATGCGCCCTCAGATTCTGCGGAGTCGGACCCCCACCTGCAGTATAAGCCAAAGAGATAGCCTCCCTAATCCACTTTGCTAGTGTGTACTTTGATACCCTGAGTCCCTTTCTGGGATTTTGGAAAGATAAAAATAAGGCATTATCTTTCTTCCATGTATCAGTAACAGAGATGTATTCTAACAGGCATCTCCTAACGTCTAGTGTATGGAGTAGCTGTTCTTTAGGGTTGGAGGGATTGGGAATGAAAGATGGTAACACTATCTCCTGAGACCTGTGAAACCGAGATGATACTTTTGGTAAATAGGCCGGGTCTGGTCTGAGGACTACCCTATCTGGCAGAAACTCTGTATAAGGGGAAATTCTGGAGAGAGCTTGTATATCTCCTACCCTACGGGCAGATGTTATTGCTACCAGAAATGCTGTTTTAAGGGATAATGCCTTAATTGAAGCTGATTGTAATGATTCAAACGGCTCTCTAGTCAATGCTGACAGGACTAGGTTAAGATCCCAAGGCATAGATCTATCCCTATGTATGGGTCTAGCCCTATTAGAGGCTTTAATGAACCTTGAGATCCAATAATTATTGGCGACGTTGCAGGAAAACAAGGCCCCTAGGGCCGAGACTTGTACTTTTAGGGTACTAGTGGATAGATCTAGCTCTAAGCCCCTTTGCAGGAATTCTAAGATCTGTTTTATAGGTATTCCCTCTTCTAAATTAAAGTCAGAAGAGGCCAGGAATTTCCGCCAGGTTCTAGCGTAGATTGTTGTTGTAATCTGCTTCCTACTTTTCATAAGGGTTTCAATCAAATTTGGGGAGAACCCTTTGTTTTTCAGTAACGCCCTCTCAAACTCCATGCCGTCAAATGGAGACTCTTTACTTGAGGATGGCTGATCGGACCCTGGTGGAGCAAATCTGGGATGTCCGGAAGCACCCAGGGGTCCTCCACTGACATGACCCTGAGCCAGGTGAACCAGGCCCTTCTGGGCCAGAATGGGGCAATCAATATAACTCTTGCCCGATCTTCTCTTATTTTCCTGATTACCAGAGGTATCAGGCCCAGCGGGGGGAACGCATAAGCCAACCGAAAGTCCCAGTTGATCAGAAAGGCGTCTACCGCCAGAGGATTCTCCCTGGGATTTAGGGAACAGAATTTTATTGTCTTTCGGTTGTCCTTGGTGGCAAATAAATCCACCTCTGGATGTCCCCATTTTTGGACAATCTGGTTGAACACGAGATCGTTTAGAGACCATTCCCCTTGTCTCAGGGTGTTGCGGCTTAGAAAGTCCGCTTTCACATTTTCTTTTCCTCTTATGTGCAGTGCGGTTAAAGATAGAAAATTGTTCTCCGCTGTTTGGAATAACCGGTCCGCCACTCTCATCAGAGATTCGGAATGAGTTCCACCCTGGTGATTTATGTATGCGACCGCCACCTGGTTGTCCGAGAGGATCTTGACGTGGTGACCCTGCAGACATATGAGGAATTTTTTAACTGAAAGTTCAATTGCCATTAATTCTCTGTGGTTAGAGGAGGCTGATGTTAAGGGGTCCCATAGACCCTGAACTATCATGTCATCCATGTGTGCTCCCCAACCTGAAGGGCTAGCGTCCGTTGTTACAATACGTGTCACCCGTGTTACCCAGGGAACTCCCGCTGATAAATTGTCACTGTTTAGCCACCATCTAAGAGAAGTAAGGGCTTTTGGACCCAAGGTAATCTGACTCTGCAAGGACCCCTGTAAAATTCTATCATTAACCAGTACCTCGGATTGTAAAGGTCTGGTATGAAATTGGGCCCAACGGACAGCGGGAATGCATGAGGTTAGAGATCCTAACAGTGACATAGCCTGTCTAAGGGTCATGGATGGTTTATCAATTGCTTTAGATACTTGTTGTTGGATGTGTAACAACTTGTCAGGCGGAAGACAACACTGTTGGGTTTTTGAATTTAACAACAGCCCTAAGAATCTCTGTATCATTTGGGGCTGTAACCGGGATTTTTCATAATTTATGATCCACCCCAGATGTTCAAGTTTGGTTGTGGTTGTCTCTAGTTGTGAGAGGCAATGGTCTGCCGAACTTCCCACTATAAGGAAGTCATCCAAATAGGGGACAATCAGGATGTCAGATTCTCGCAAGTGCGCCATGACTTCGGCCACTAACTTTGTAAATACCCTAGGGGCCGCTGATAGGCCAAAGGGAAGAGCTCTGAACTGGAAGTGACGAACCTGACCCCCCATTGTCACAGCTACTCTCAGGAATCTCTGGAAGTCTTCATGTATTCATGTACAGAATTCATCATCTTTCCCCCATCTCACGTGACCCCCCCAACGAACCTATCCATTACAGTAAATGGCTGCCCACTCTCCCCAGTCCCACAAGCTCGCTGCCTCGGGGTTATCCTTGACGCTGATCTCTCCTTCAAACCACATATCCAAGCCCTTTCCACTTCCTGCCGACTTCAACTCAAAAATATTGCACGAATCCGTTCATTCCTCAACCAAGAATCTGCAAAAACCCTAGTCCATGCCCTCATCATCTCTCGTCTTGACTACTGCAACCTCCTGCTCTGTGGCCTCCCCTCAAACACTCTCGCACCCCTCCAATCTATTCTAAACTCTGCTGCCCGACTAATCCACCTGTCCCCCCGCTATTCTCCGGCCTCTCCCCTCTGTCAATCCCTTCACTGGCTCCCCATTGCCCAGAGACTCCAGTACAAAACCCTAACCATGACGTACAAAGCCATCCACAACCTGTCTCCTCCTTACATCTGTGACCTCATCTCCCGGTACTTTCCTACACGCAACCTCCGATCCTCACAAGATCTCCTTCTCTACTCCCCTCTTATCTCCTCTTCCCACAATCGTATACAAGATTTCTCTCGCGTATCACCCCTACTCTGGAACCCTCTACCACAACACATCAGACTCTCGCCCACCATCGAAACCTTCAAAAAGAATCTGAAGACCCACCTCTTCCGACAAGCCTACAACCTGCAGTAACCACCGATCAACCAACCGCTGCACGATCAGCTCTATCCTCACCTACTGTATTCTCACCCATCCCTTGTAGATTGTGAGCCTTCGCGGGCAGGGTCCTCACTCCTCCTGTACCAGTTATGACTTGTATTGTTCAAGATTATTGTACTTGTTTTTATTATGTATACCCCTCCTCACTTGTAAAGCGCCATGGAATAAATGGCGCTATAACAATAAATAATAATAATAATAATAATAATGTATTGGAACATGATAGTATGCGTCCTTTAAATCCACAACTACCATGAAGCAGTGTTTAAACAACATTTTTATTGCTGTACTGACTGTTTCCATTTTAAATGATTCATTGACCAGGAATTCATTAAGGCTTTTGAGATTTATTATCGTTCTAAACGATCCGTCTGGCTTCTTGATCAGAAAAAGAGGAGAGTAAAATCCCCTCCCTCTTTCTGATCCTGGGATTTCGATCAAAACTCTCTTGGAGCATAAGTTCATGACCTCTGCTTCCAGGGCTGCTTGTTCAAGGGGGGAGGAGCGTAAAGGGGTTAACTTAAATTTATCCCGAGGCCAATGACTAAAGTCAAGCTTTAGGCCTTTTGCTATAATGTCTCGGACCCATTTACTGTTCGAAATGTCAAACCATGCTGAAGAGAATGTTGACAGTCTACCCCCCACGGGGATTGCTAGTCATTGGTCCGGCTTTTTCTGTTCTTTTGAGGAACGGCGAAACATATAGCCCGTACCTCTTCCGCGTCTGTCCTCCCATCTAAAACTCTCTCTAGAGGGTGAGGACCCGCGTTTCTTTCCGCGACCAAATCTTCTTCTGTTGAAGGGGCGACGGTAGGATGCTGAAGAAGGATTAGGAAATTTCTTCTTGTCATCCCCCGCTTTCTCCAGCAACTCATCCAGAGTTGGACCAAAGAGATATTCTCCCTTACACGGGATTGCGCAGAGTTTAGCTCTGGATTGTATGTCGCCTGACCAGCACTTCAACCATAAGGCTCTACGAGCCGCGTTGGAGAGCCCTGCCGCTCTAGCCGCCATCCTGACTGAGTCCACCGAAGCGTCTGATAGAAAGGCCGCAGCATTTTGAATTGTTGGTAAGGCCTTCAGAATAGAATCTCTGGAAGCGCCGTCCTTAAGCTGGGTCTCTAACTGATCCAGCCAGACCATTAAAGATCTGGCTGTACATGTCGCGGGCGGCAACCGCTGGTCTGAGAGATCCTGCCGCTTTTTCCCAGGTACCTTTAAGGAAAATGTCCGCTTTTCTATCAAGGGGGTCCTTGAGGGTCCCCATATCCTCAAATGGCAACGAGGCTCTCTTGGATGCTTTTGCCACCGCCGCATCCAACTTAGGGGCTTTGTCCCATGTCTCTACAACCGGATCATCAAAGGGGTACCTGCGTTTTAAAGCTGGTGGTAAGGAACCCTTCTTTTCCGGCTTCTTCCATTCCCGGAGGATTAAGTCTTGAATCTTTTCGTTCACTGGAAAAGATCTGTGTTTTTTACGATCCAGTCCGCTGAACATCATCTCTTGCTTTGAGGGCTGCGGCTTGGTTTCTTCTATGCCCATTGTGCCCCTAACTGACTTGACCACTTTGTCAATCTTATCCAGGGGCAGACAAAATCGTCCAGACTCCTCATCTGATGAAGAGGAGGAAGGACTAGAGTGATAGGCACCCTCTTCTCTTTCTTCCTCCGAAGAATTAGAGTCCAGGGGGGTTCTATGTTTTGAACCTCCCGTTTGGGATAGGGACCGTAGAGATTCCCTCACTTCCAAACGTATCATCTCCTTCAGGTTTGCCGCACTCACAGACTCTTCTGCTACCTGGGGGGGGGACAGTATAGGTGATAACTATTATCTGACCTAATGTCACTTCCACCCCACCACACCTGTAGACCTCACCGTCTGTTGTATACAGGGGGCACATAATTTCTTAGGACAAGAGTCTGGTAAGGGGACTCCACAGAGGGCACACTCCTTATGTTTTGACTTGTCACTCTTCTTTCCCTAGAATGATAAAGTATAAGGGGCCCGCGTCACAGAGTGAACTTTCACGTAGATCACTTACCCGTGCGCCAAAGTAAAGTACCGGAATGCGAGGGGGTTGTTTCCTAGTCGAAGCTCTTGATCCCTGCCCGGATGAGCTTTTACGACTGGACTGGTCGCTTCTGTCTTTCTCCTTGGGCTTCTGACGCACATCATCAAGCAGCTGCTGCTGCTCACCACCACTCTCCATGACGAATTTGCGACCAAAAGCAGGGTTCCTGAATCGTCACCTGCTTAAATCCCCCTTGGATCCGGTCAGCAGATAGGTCAGTGCCATTCCCATTGGCCCAGGATACCGCAGGGAGGATAGGATCCATGTGGGAGAATACCGGTAATCAGGATACATGGGCGCCGCCATTTTGGATCGACTGCGCATGCGCAGACATCCGGTGACCCGGAAGCGGCTACTAACTCCGCCCCCCGCGTCACCGCACCCGGAAACGCTCCAACACACGCTGAGAGCGGTGCAGGACGCCGGGGACGGATCGCAGCGCTCCGGCCACATAGTCCTGACGCCGGCACCCCGCAAGTACGCCGCCGCTGCACCGCCAATGGGAAATACTTACCGGCGCTGACGCTGATGGAGGCGAGAAATCCTCTGGACTCTGCTCCCTGCTGCGAACGCCACCGACGTGCAGTCCAGCAAGGACCACCGTGGCGTCTCCAGGGATCTCCGCACCGGCCGAGGTAGGAGACCCCCTCGCTACCGGAATCGGCCGGCCGGCCTGGGCTCCATAAGATTCATCTGTGGGCACCCGTCCCTTTAGGAACAGGAAGCCAACTGATGCAGGGGAGAGGTGCCGCCCTTTTGTATCTGTAGGTTTCCTGTTCCTAATGGGCGGATCCCCTCTCTCGTCGTGCTGTCATGGGAGTCCGAGTAAAATAAAACATTTTTTTCCCACAAAAATGATTTTTAGCCCCCAAATTTTTATTTTCCCAAGGATAACAAGAGAACTTGGACCCCAGAAGTTGTTGTTCAATTTGTCCCTAGTACGCTGATACCCCATATGTTGGGGTAAACCCCTTTTTGGATGCACGGGAGAGCTCGGAAGGGAAGGAGCACTGTTTTACTTTTTCAACGCAGAATTGGCTGGAATTGAGATTGGACGCCATGTCGCGTTTGGAGAGCCCCTGATGTGCCTGAACAGTGGAAACTCCCCAATTCTACCTGAAACCCTACCCCTAACCTCACCCCTAACCGTTTACTGAACATTTTCTGACAGTCATAAGTGCCACGTATATAAGTGCCACGTATATAAGTGCCACGTATATAAGTGCCACGTATATAAGTGCCACGTATATAAGTGCCACGTATATAAGTGCCACGTATATAAGTGCCACGTATATAAGTGCCACGTATATAAGTGCCACGTATATAAGTGCCACGTATATAAGTGCCACGTATATAAGTGCCACGTATATAAGTGCCACGTATATAAGTGCCACGTATATAAGTGCCACGTATATAAGTGCCACGTATATAAGTGCCACGTATATAAGTGCCACGTATATAAGTGCCACGTATATAAGTGCCACGTATATAAGTGCCACGTATATAAGTGCCACGTATATAAGTGCCACGTATATAAGTGCCACGTATATAAGTGCCACGTATATAAGTGCCACGTATATAAGTGCCACGTATATAAGTGCCACGTATATAAGTGCCACGTATATAAGTGCCACGTATATAAGTGCCACGTATATAAGTGCCACGTATATAAGTGCCACGTATATAAGTGCCACGTATATAAGTGCCACGTATATAAGTGCCACGTATATAAGTGCCACGTATATAAGTGCCACGTATATAAGTGCCACGTATATAAGTGCCACGTATATAAGTGCCACGTATATAAGTGCCACGTATATAAGTGCCACGTATATAAGTGCCACGTATATAAGTGCCACGTATATAAGTGCCACGTATATAAGTGCCACGTATATAAGTGCCACGTATATAAGTGCCACGTATATAAGTGCCACGTATATAAGTGCCACGTATATAAGTGCCACGTATATAAGTGCCACGTATATAAGTGCCACGTATATAAGTGCCACGTATATAAGTGCCACGTATATAAGTGCCACGTATATAAGTGCCACGTATATAAGTGCCACGTATATAAGTGCCACGTATATAAGTGCCACGTATATAAGTGCCACGTATATAAGTGCCACGTATATAAGTGCCACGTATATAAGTGCCACGTATATCAGTGCCACGTATATCAGTGCCACGTATATCAGTGCCACGTATATCAGTGCCACGATATTTCAGTGCCACGTATTTCAGTGCCACGTATTTCAGTGCCACGTATTTCAGTGCCACGTATTTCAGTGCCACGTATTTCAGTGCCACGTATTTCAGTGCCACGTATTTGTGGCACTTAAATACGTGGCACTTAAATACGTGGCACTTAAATACGTGGCACTTAAATACGTGGCACTTAAATACGTGGCACTTAAATACGTGGCACTTAAATACGTGGCACTTAAATACGTGGCACTTAAATACGTGGCACTTAAATACGTGGCACTTAAATACGTGGCACTTAAATACGTGGCACTTAAATACGTGGCACTTAAATACGTGGCACTTAAATACGTGGCACTTAAATACGTGGCACTTAAATACGTGGCACTTAAATACGTGGCACTTAAATACGTGGCACTTAAATACGTGGCACTTAAATACGTGGCACTTAAATACGTGGCACTTAAATACGTGGCACTTAAATACGTGGCACTTAAATACGTGGCACTTAAATACGTGGCACTTAAATACGTGGCACTTAAATACGTGGCACTTAAATACGTGGCACTTAAATACGTGGCACTTAAATACGTGGCACTTAAATACGTGGCACTTAAATACGTGGCACTTAAATACGTGGCACTTAAATACGTGGCACTTAAATACGTGGCACTTAAATACGTGGCACTTAAATACGTGGCACTTAAATACGTGGCACTTAAACACGTGGCACTTAAACACGTGGCACTTAAACACGTGGCACTTAAACACGTGGCACTTAAACACGTGGCACTTAAACACGTGGCACTTAAACACGTGGCACTTAAACACGTGGCACTTAAACACGTGGCACTTAAACACGTGGCACTTATATACGTATATACACGTATATTTCAGTGCCATGTATTTCAGTGCCACGTATTTCAGGTTAGGGGTAGGGTTAGGGGTAGGGTTAGGGTTTTTTGTTTTTTTCTTGTTTTCTTGTGTTTTTCTATAAAAACGCATGCGTTTTACCGCGTTTACATGCATTTTTTCACACATGCGTTTTGATAAAAACGCAAGTGTGAAACCAGACTAAAAGACGCTTTTTATAGCAAAAAAGTTTTTGCGTCTCCACATTTTGAGACCTATAATTTTTCCACATTTTGGTCCACAGAGTCATGTGAGGTCTTGTTTTTTGCGGGACGAGTTGACGTTTTTATTGGTAACATTTTCGGACACGTGACCATTTTTTATCACTTTTTATTCCGATTTTTGTGAGGCAGAATAACCAAAAACCAGCTATTCATGAATTTCTTTTGGGAGAGGCGTTTATACCGTTCTGCGCTTGGTAAAATTGATAAAGCAGTTTTATTCGTTGGGTCAGTACGATTACAGCGATACCTCATTTATATCATTTTTTTATGTTTTGACGCTTTTATACGATAAAAACTATTTTATAGAAAAAATAATTATTTTGGCATCGCTTTATTCTGAGGACTATAACTTTTATTTTTTTGCTCATGATGCTGTATGGCGGCTCGTTTTTTGCGGGACAAGATGACGTTTTCAGCGGTAACATGGTTATTTATATCCGTCTTTTTGATCGCGTGTTATTCCACTTTTTGTTCGGCGGTATGGTAATAAAGCGTTGTTTTTTGCCTCTTTTTTTTTCTTACGGTGTTTACTGAAGGGGTTAACTAGTGGGCCAGTTTTATAGGTTGGGTCGTTACGGACGCGGCGATACTAAATATGTGTACTTTTATTGTTTTTGTTTGTTTTTTTTAGATAAAGAAATGTATTTATGGGAATAATATTTTTTTTATTATTTATTTAGGAATATTTTTTTTTTTTTTTTTTACACATGTGGAAATTTTTTTTTTACTTTTTTACTTTGTCCCAGGGGGGGACATCACAGATCGCAGATCTGATAGTGTGCACAGCACTCTGTCAGATCGGCGATCATACTTTCATCGGAGCAGGCTGCAGCTTTCATCTGCAGCCTGCTCCGACCCAGAAGTGCTCCCTGCAGGACCCGGATACAGCCCCTCGGCCATTTTGGATCCGGGGCCTGCAGGGAGAAGACGTTCGGTACGAGGTGAGTACATCACCTTGTACCGATCGTCTCAGGGAAGCACGCAGGGAGCCCCCTCCCTGCGCGATGCTTCCCTGTACCGCCGGTACACCGCGATCATGTTTGATCGCGGTGTGCCAGGGGTTAATGTGCCGGGGGCGGTCCGTGACCGTTCCTGGCACATAGTGCCGGATGTCAGCTGCGATATGCAGCCGACACCCGGCCGCGATCGGCCGCGCTCCCCCCGTGAGCGCGGCCGATCGCGTATGACGTACTATCCCGTCACCGGGAATTAAGGCCCACCCCACCTCGACGGTATAGTACGTCATACGGGCTTAAGGGGTTAAACTGCATTTGGCCTTCAACTTTGGTTACGGCCTACTAACGGTGTCTGGCCCTCCCTGGTGTTGCCCTCAACTGAATAAAGCTGTGCTTCAACCTTCTGGCTCTCATTAAGTGTTTTTTAAAAAACAAAATGGTGGTTAGGGCCTACTAACGGTGTCTGCCCCTCCCTGGTGTTGCCCTCAACTGAATAAAGCTGTGCTTCAACCTTCTGGCTCTCATTAAGTGTTTTTTAAAAAACAAAATGGTGGTTAGGGCCTACTAACTGTGTCTGCCCCTCCCTGGTGTTGCCCTCAACTGAATAAAGCTGTGCTTCAACCTTGTGGCTTTCGGCCTATAGTATCAGATATTAAACTGCATTTGGCCTATTAGTGTGTTTGGGCCCTTAAAACAGTGTCTGCTGCTCCTGGGTTTGCTACTCCACTCAACAAAGCAGTGCCGCCTGTTTAGTCCTGTTACCAATTTTGAACTGCATTTAGCCTACTTTATTCTTTGGCCCTATATCTGTTTCCTCCTCATCCTGCCCACTGCCCAGCCACTGGTACATGAGTCTGCTGGTACATTGACCTAGACCACTACATTCCCCTTGCACTCTACACAGCCAGAATCTGACCCTGCTGAAAGTCAGGTTCCCCTTCCTGCATGTTATACCACCTTACACAGGGACAAAGAGGAAGGTGCAGATGAAAGTACAGGTTCCTTCATCAGGTGGGGGGGGCATACTCGTTGGCGACGTCACTGGCACAGGGCCCCTCAGAGTACGCAAAAGTGTCGCTGCTGGTGGGAGGCGCCCCCGCCGTGCAAACACACCGCTGTACTTTGAGGAGCCCTGTGCCAGTGCCAATGCCAACGAGTGGGCCCCCCTGCTTGCTTAGGATCACAGCACTTGCAAACTTGACATACTTACCTCTCACTGCTCCACCGCCGTGACGTAGTCCATGTTTCCTGTGCCCACTAAAACCTTGAACCAGCCCTACCCCCCACAACTTTTGCCAAATCACCCCCAATTTCCAGTGCCCAACTATTATTATAAAGTTAATTTAGATTGACAAGCTTCAGAAAACAAGAATGGATGTTTTTGGCATTAAAATGGGCACTGTAGGTGTTTTCCTGGCCTCCACTCACTGCCGGCTATGCTTCCCCATTGACTTGCATTGGGTTTCGGGTTTCGGTCGATCCCCGACTTTTAGCGATAATCGGCCGACTGCACTCGACTCGACTCTGGACAAAATCGGGTTTCCCAAAACCCGACTCGATCTTAAAAAAATGAAAGTCGCTCAACCCTATTTAAAACAATTTTGAGAGGAAAATAATTTTGTATAAATTTCATGTTAATACCATTGCCTCACTCTAGTGTTAAAACCCTTTTTGCAATCCAAGCTTTTCAGTGCTGCAATTTTGTGGTTAATTCATCATAAAAAAATTTTTAGAAAACATTTTGCTGAATATTAGTGATTACTGAATTACATACTGCTCAGCGTAATTCTATTTCAAGGCTAAAATGGAACAGCCTATAGCATCATAAGGATCTACCAGGAAGCCACAGCTCTTATATATGAGTGGTATGAGCTGACCTTAACATGAAACATGAAGCAAATCTTCACTTTGCAGGCATATATAGATCATGGGGAAGCATGCTGGAGGATAAAACATGGAGGATGTGGAACCGCAATGTATAACTGAAGGTTTATCCAACTAATACAAAGTCTTAGATATCACAAATAGGGTTGAGCGAAACGGGTCGGCCATTTTCAGAAGTCGCCGACTTTTGGCAAAGTCGGGTTTCATGAAACCTGACCCAACCCCTGTGTGGGGTCGGCCATGAGGTCGGCGATCTTCTGAATCTGGTATTGGAATTCCGATACCGAGTTCCAATATGTTTGCGATATCGGAAATCAGTATCGGAATCCATATTTAAGTGTAAAATAAAGAATTAAAATAAAAAATATTGTTATACTCATCTCTCCGAAGCAGCCTGGACCTTACCGCTGGTAACCGGCAGCCTTCTTTGCTTAAAATGAGCGCGTTCAGGGCCTTAGATGACGTCACGGCTGGTGATTGGTTGCGGCCGCCCATGTGACCGCCACGCGACCAATCACAAGCCGTGACGTAATTCTCAGGTCCTAAACTCCTAATTCTACGAATTTAGGACCTGAGAATTACATCACGGCTTGTGATTGGTCGCATGGCGGTCACATGGGCGGCCGCGACCAATCACAAGCCGTGATGTCATCTAAGGCCCTTCACGCGCTGATTCTTAAGAAGGAAGGCTGCCGGAAAGAATTAGGGCGCGTCAGAGGGTGAGTATATACCTAATAGGAATATACTCACCCTCGGCTTCTTTCTGGCAGCCTTCCTTCCTAAGAATGAACGCGTTCAGGGCCTTAGATGACTTCACGACTTGTGATTGGTCGCGGCTGCCCATGTGACCGCCACGCGACCAATCACAAGCCGTGACGTCATCTAAGGCCCTGAAAGCGCTCATTTTAAGCAAAGGCGGCTGCCGGTTACCAGCGGTAAGGTCCAGGCTGCGTCAGAGAGGTGAGTATATCAATATTTTTTATTTTAATTCTATATTTTACACATTAATATGGATCCCAGGGCCTGAAGGAGAGTTTCCTCTCCTTCAGACCCTGGGAACCATAGTATCCCATTGCACTGCATTGGGTTTCGTGTTTCGGCCGACCCAGACTTTTTTATAGGATCGGCCGATTTCACTCGACCCGACTTTTGAGAACGTCGGGTTTCGTGAAACCCGATCGATCCTATAAAAATAAAAGTCGCTCAACCCTAATCACAAATAGTGGCGTTCAGCTATTATTTTCAAAATAAAACCCCCTAAATAAAACATATCATTACTCTTCTAAAACAGAAGTCAAATATCTACATGACATCAATTCTTTATTTTTAAAATTCAAAATACTACAGCCAAGTGGGTCTAGCAAAACACGAATGCTAGCAAAAAAGTCGAACATTGGGAAGGCCAGAAAAGTGAGGGGTTATCATTTCTATTTTATATATTGTGACTCATAGGTTTGAAAAAAAATATAAGTGAATTCACCCATCACTAATAAATTACAATTGGTCTTAAGATACATTTTTTGCACTTTACATATGTGGTAATAGGTTCAAACAATCTATCGACTCATATGGCTCCTAACTTTCTTTTTTGGAGCAGATTGAAACAAGTTATTCCTTAAATGATCACGATTTTTTTCTTTGAACCACCTACTGCTATAGAGTCTTGCATTATGTATGACACTGAGTGAAAATTGATAACATTACACTTAAAATCCTGCTTTCTCATCCCTTGTGAGACTGGTTAACATGAGTATTCACATTTTCTTTTAGAAAACTTGGGTGCCAGCTATGTTTGCCATGTAAGATAAGGTAGTGTTAAGAAGGGGAGGAGTTTCCTATGCATTTGCATTGAATAAGATGGGGAGCAAAGCTCATAAGATTTGTATAAAAGGAGAAGATAGCTTGGTAGTTGCACAACTTCACTGCTGTTTATTGGTTGCTGGTCATCAAGCACTTGGCAAGTTAAAACAATGAATACCCAGGCACAGACAAACCATGAAGAGGTAAGGTTTGCTTTTAGTTTTAATTTCTAGAAGTATCATTCAAAATAAGATGTTTTAGGATTTTTTTTTTTATTACCAATTTGTTTTTGTGCACCTTTCCTTAAATGTTTACATTTCTAACATGTATATGATATTTGCTAGTATGAGTTACTAAAGAGGACTGTGATTAGCATGTAGGACATAGACCAATTTCAGAGGATGTAGTTTACCCAATTTTTTTATGGCGTATATATTTGAAAATAGGGCATTAGCTGTTCAAGATACTGCTTCTTTAAAATTGTTATTTTGTTTTTGGAGGAGAGTCTTATTTGATCTTCATTGCCTATGCTTATCATTTTTTGTTTTCTAAGGTGACACATTATTGTACTTCTATAATCATTTCTACAGACCTTAACTGAGATTTCTTTTTGTTCCTCATACAGATATGCTGTGGTGCACCCATCCTCTGTTCCACACCCCCAGATGAAGAAACATTGCAGGATATGGTTTGTCCAGTACATGGGGATGCTCTAGAATAAGAAAGGATCTGCCTGACAGATCTACTGCGACATGGTCCATTCGGGATTCTGCCAAGACTTTTGCCACCTCATCTAAAAATGTATATATTCCTTCATAAAATTCGTACAGATACAGAGTTCACATCCACAGAAAGTGACACAGGAGGAAATTAATAGCTCGGACTTGAGTGAAAATGAAGAAAATGACTCTAGGACATTTCCAGTCCCTCATCCAAAAAAAGAGGTTTCTCGAGCGCTTTCTTAAAGATCAATAATGATTACAATTGTTATAATAAAAAATTATGAATACATTAATTGTACTTGTGGTGTATCTTGCAGGCGTAAAAGTCATAAAACTGTATTTAAATTGGTAAACATATTGGTCCATTTCATTACACAACTAAATTTTCTGGAGATTTTTACTGTTTCTCTTATATGTATACATAATGACAGTGAACTGAATATCCACTAAAGTAATCACACTGAGGAAAAGTAATACCTCGAAAGTAAATACAGAAAGTAATTGCAAAGTGCTGCGGAATATGTTGGCGCTATATAAATAAAAATTATTATTAAAAATTATAATAAAGTAGTGAACTCTGCATATGCTCATAGTGTCAGTAGAAATTGAAAGTTGCTGACAAAAGCACTGTGATGCCACCCCCTTCCCAGGTACCTGCATTCTGGCCAGAGGAAGTGACATTGCAGGCTGTAAGTGACCTGCAGGTCGCATGTTCCCCACCCTTAATATACACTAAGCAGGTGAATCCTATATGTACTTGATGTGTACACACTGTACTTGTATAACTTGTGTACATTAGAATGTGAGGCTGTCTATATACTGTACATGAGCACAGTAAGTGCATACAGTAATGCATAGCTGTATATAAACAGTTGTGCCCCTAAGCATTAAAGATTTTTATGACTGAATTCTGAAAAAAATGGTTTGGAAAAAAAAACCCAAAAAACATTTCTTTGCACAACGCAGGCAAAAATTGCAACTCTTGGCGATTTGACGGTGTGAAAAAGCCCATTTCCTACAAAGTGGGCAGGGATTGTGGAAGGATAGGAGTAAGGTGACTAGAATTAGCTACAGTTACAAATAGTTTATGAACAGGGACAGGATTCCGTACCGGGACAGGGTTGAGATTTGTGTCAGGGTACATATGGAAGCTGACGTCAATTTATGCCTTGCCTGATCCTTTAGAGGGAAGTGCCTCTTAATAGAGCATCATCAGCATTTATCTATTTAGAACCATCCTAGAATCAATATACTGGCTTGGAATTTGACACAAATGTCATTTTGAACAAACTGAAATCAAGACAGAAGTGGTTAATAATGAATGTGAACCGGAATCTCATTAGGAAAGCATTAAGCTACTTACGGGTAGCTGCGTTTTTCGGAGGCCCATGACAGCACTACGAGAGAGGGGATCCGCCCTTCAGGAACAGGAAACCTACAGAGATACAAAAGGGCGGCACCTCTCCCTATGCATCAGTTGTATATTAGAGCCTGAGAGGACTACCGCGGTTAGTAGCACACAAATATTATATACAGTTTATATACAAAACTTAATCCAATACAAATACCACACGTGAGATCTATATATATCTCATTATATACATTATAGGAAGTGCAACCCCCCGTGAATAGGGAGGGAACTAAGGGTGCTGTCATGGGCCTCCGAAAAACGCAGCTACCCGTAAGTAGCTTAATGCTTTATTCGGACTCCCATGACAGCACTACGAGAGAATTACAGAGATGTAAAACTACCTTAGGGAGGGACTATAGCCTGCAGCACCCTTAACCCGAAGGTGAGATCAGAGGAGCACCCCAAGTCCAACCGATAGTGTTTGAAAAAGGTGGAAGGGGACGACCACGTAGCTGCCTTACATATCTGGTCGATTGATACTCCAGATCTTTCCGCCCAGGATGTAGCCATGGCCCTGGTGGAATGCGCCCTCAGATTCTGCGGAGCCGGACCTCCACCTGCAGTATAAGCCAGAGAGATAGCCTCCCTAATCCACTTCGCTAGTGTGAACTTTGAAACTCTAAGCCCTTTCCTAGGACCTTGGAAGGATAAAAATAACGCATCCTCTCTCTTCCAAGCGTTAGTGACTGTGATGTATTCTAACAGGCATCTCCTAACATCTAATGTATGGAGTAGTTCTTCTTTGGCGTTAGAGGGGTTAGGGAGAAATGATGGTAACACTATCTCCTGTGATCTGTGAAAATGTGAGGCGACTTTTGGCAAATAGGCGGGGTCCGGTTTTAGGACCACTCTGTCCTGTAAAAACTCTGTATATGGGGAGAGTCTAGAGAGCGCTTGAATGTCCCCTACTCTACGAGCAGATGTTATCGCTACCAAGAACGCTGTCTTGAGGGACAATAATTTAATTGAAGCAGAATGTAAGGGCTCAAACGGTTCTCTAGTCAAGGCTGACAGGACTAGGTTGAGATCCCAAGGTACCGACCTGTTCTTGTGTATAGGTCTAGCTCTACTAGAAGCTTTTATAAACCTTGATATCCAATAGTTATTAGCAACGTTACAAGAAAACAGGGCCCCCAGGGCTGAGACTTGTACTTTTAGTGTACTCGTGGATAGGTTTAACTCTAACCCTTTCTGCAGGAATTCTAAAATTTGGTTAATTGGTAACCCTTCTTCAATTCTGAAATCTGAAGAGGCCAAGAACTTCCTCCAGGTTCTAGAGTAGATCTTTGTTGTGATATTTTTTCTACTCTTCATAAGGGTATCAATTAAGTTTGGGGAAAAACCTCTGTTTTTTAATAATGACCTCTCAAACACCATGCCGTCAAATGGAGCCCCTTCACTTGCGGATGGGTGATCGGACCTTGATGGAGTAAATTGGGAATGTCCGGAAGTACCCAGGGGTCTTCCACCGACATGGTCCTGAGCCACGCGAACCAAGCTCTCTTGGGCCAGAAAGGGGCGACCAGTATGACCCTTGCTCGGTCCTCCCTTATTTTCCTGACCACAAGAGGTAATAGGCCCAGCGGGGGAAACGCATAAGCCAAACGGAAGTCCCATTTGATCAGGAAGGCGTCCACTGCCAACGGATTCTCCCTGGGATTCAGAGAACAGAATTTTTTTGTTTTTCTGTTGTCCCTGGTGGCAAACAGGTCCACGTCTGGATGACCCCACATGTGGACAATCTGACCGAAGATGTCTCTGTTCAGGGACCATTCCCCTTGTTTTAACGTGTTGCGGCTTAGAAAGTCCACTTTTATGTTTTCTTTCCCTTTTAAATGTAGAGCAGTTAAAGATAGTAAATTGCTCTCTGCTGTCTGGAGAAGGCGGTCTGCTACTTCCATCAGAGCTTCGGAGTGTGTTCCACCCTGGTGGTTTACGTAGGCTACTGCCACCTGGTTGTCGGAGAGGATCTTGACATGGTGACCCTGTAGATACACGAGGAGTTTTTTAACTGCTAGCTCAATAGCCATTAACTCTCTCTGATTGGAGGAAGCTGATGTTTGAGGGTCCCATAGCCCTTGAACTACGATGTCACCCATGTGCGCCCCCCATCCCGTAGGGCTGGCGTCAGTTGTTATTACACGAGTCACATGTGTCACCCAGGGAACTCCTGCCGACAGATTGCCTTCTACTAGCCACCATCTGAGAGATGTAAGTACTACTGGACTTAACGTCACCTGACCCTGCAAGGACCCCTGTAAGGCTCTATCATTGTCCAGAACCTCAAACTGTAAAGGTCTGGTATGGAATTGGGCCCAACGGACGGCAGGAATGCACGAAGTTAGGGATCCTAACAGTGACATAGCCTGTCTAAGGGTCATGGATGGTTTATTAATCGCCTTCAACACCTGTTGTTGAATGTGGAGTAATTTATCAGGCGGCAAACAGCATTGTTGGGTCTCTGAATTTAATAACAGTCCGAGGAATCTCTGAATTTTTAGGGGCTGTAAACGGGATTTGTCATAATTTATAATCCAGCCCAGATGTTCTAGTTTGGCTATGGCTGTCATTGCTTGCGAAAGGCAATGATCTGCTGAATTCCCCACAATAAGGAAATCATCCAGATAAGGTATTATGAGGATATCGGATTCTCGCAAATATGCCATAACCTCAGCGACTACCTTGGTAAATACCCTAGGAGCTGCAGAAATGCCGAAGGGAAGGGCTCGATATTGAAAATGACGAACCATTCCCTCTATAGACACCGCCACCCTCAGGAACCTCTGGAAGTTCTCATGGATAGGAACATGATAGTATGCGTCCTTAAGATCTACAACTACCATAAAGCAGTGTTTGAACAATATCTTTATTGTAGTATTGATAGACTCCATTTTGAAGGTTTTATTAACCAGGAATTCATTAAGAGATTTAAGATTAATGATGGTCCTAAATGACTTATCTGGTTTTTGAATCAGAAATAGAGGAGAGTAGAACCCTCTTCCTCTTTCTGAATCTGGGATCTCAATCAGCACCTTTTTAAGACATAAATTGGTGACTTCAGCTTCCAAAGCCGTTTGTTCAATAGAGGAGGAACGCAAGGGGGTTAATTTGAACTTATCCTGAGGCCAATGGTCAAACTCCAGTCTCAGGCCGTCTGATACAATGCCTCGGACCCAGTCACTATTAGTGATGTCAGACCATGCGGAAGAGAAGGCTGCCAATCTCCCTCCCACAGGGATTGCTAGTCATTGGTCTGACTTTTTACGTTCTTTTGAGGAACGGCGGAACATATAGCCCGTACCTCTCTTGCGTCTATCCTCCCATCTGAAATTATCTCTCGAGGGTGAGGACGCGCGTTTCCTTCCGCGACCAAACCTCCTTCTGTTGAAGGGGCGACGGTAAGATGCTGATGCCAGATTAGGGAACTTCTTCTTGTCATCACTTGCTTTTTCAAGCAAGTCATCCAGAGTTGGTCCGAAGAGATATTCCCCTTTACAAGGAATAGCGCAGAGCTTGGATCTTGATTGGATGTCACCGGACCAACATTTTAACCATAAGGCTCTACGAGCCGCGTTGGAAAGACCTGCTGCTCTGGCCGCCATCTTGACAGAATCCAATGAAGCGTCCGACAGGAAGGCCGCAGCATCTTGAATTACTGGGAGCGCATTCAGGATTGTATTCCTGGACGCACCTTCCTTAAGTTGTGACTCCAGTTGATTCAGCCAGACCATTAAGGATCTTCCTGTACACGTTGCGGCCACCGCTGGTCTCAGAGATCCAGCCGCCATCTCCCAGGTACCTTTAAGAAAGGTGTCTGCCTTCCTATCAAGCGGATCTTTAAGGGACCCCATATCCTCAAAGGGTAATGCGGCTTTTTTGGACGCTTTTGCCACCGCAGCATCTAGCTTAGGGGCCTTGTCCCAGGTATCAACCGCTGCATCCTCAAAGGGATACCTGCGTTTTAAAGCTGGTGGTAACGAGCCTTTTTTCTCCGGTTTCTTCCACTCTCGGAGAATTAACTCTTGAACTTTATCTATCACCGGAAAAGATCTGCGTTTCTTATGGTCTAATCCGCTGAACATTAATTCCTGCCTGGAAGGTTGAGTTTTTGGCTCTTCCAGGCCCATCGTACCCCTGACCGATTTAACTAGCTTATCAACTCGGTCCAGCGGTAGACAAAAACGGCCAGAGTCCTCTTCCGATGACGAGGAAGAGGGAATAGAGCCATAGGAACCTTCCTCTCTTTTTTCCTCCGAAGACTCAGAGATTAAGGGAGTTCTAGGTTTTGAACTTCCCGCCTGGGATAGAGACCGCAGGGATTCCCTTACTTCCAGACGGATCATCTCTTTTAAGTTAGCCGTAGTTGCAGATTCTTCCGCTACCTAGGGGAGGACAATAAGGTGATACCATCTATCCGACCTGATGTCCCTTAACCCCTACCACACCTGTAGACCTCACCGTCTGCTGTATACAGGGGGCACATAACTTTTTGGGATAAGAATCTGGTAAGGGGATTCCACATAGGGCGCACTCCTTATGTTTCGTCTTTGCACTTTTCTTCCCCTAGAATGACAAAGTATAAGGGGGCCCGCGTCACTGAGTGAACATTCACGTAGATCACTTACCAGTGTACGCCAAGAAAGGTACCGGAACACGAGGGGGTTCTTTCCCAGTCGACGCTCTCGATCCCTGCTTGGACGAGCTTTTGCGGCTGGACTGGTCACTCCTGACATGCTCCTTCTCCAAGGGCTTCTGTCGCACCTCCAGTAGCTGAGGCTGCTCACCACCACTCTCCATGATGGAAGTGTGACCAAAAGCAGGGCTCTAAGTCCGATACCTGCTTAAATCCCCCTGGGTTCCGGTCAGCAGGCTGCCTGGCGTCATCCCATTGGTTTCTGCTTACCAGACTGCAGCTGGGAGGTCAGCGGTAGTTAGTGGGGAATCCGGTGTCCAGGATCGATGGGCGCCGCCATCTTGGATAGACTGCGCATGCGCAGCCATCCAGTAACCCGGAAGCGCCTGCCGACTCCGCCCCCGGCGTCACAGCACTCCGGAAACGCTCCTGAGAGCGGTGCAGGACGCCGGAGATGTGCGACAGCGCTCCGGTCGGCGCCGCTCTCCCGTCACCGCTACCCCACTCCACCGCCGCACCGCATCGCTGCAAGAACCAAGGGGGGAGATATACTTACCAACGCCGGCATAGAATGGAGATCAGGCAATCCTCCGGACCCTGCTCCCTGCTGCCATACGCCACCGACGTGCAGTCCAGCCAGGACCACCGTGGCGCCTCCAGGGACATCCGCACCGGCCGAGGTAGGAGACCCCCCCGCTACCAGATTCGGCCGGCCGGCCTGGGATCCACTACGGAGAATTTCATCTGTAGGATCCTGTCCCTCCAGGAACAGGAAACCAACTGATGCATAGGGAGAGGTGCCGCCCTTTTGTATCTCTGTAGGTTTCCTGTTCCTGAAGGGCGGATCCCCTCTCTCGTAGTGCTGTCATGGGAGTCCGAATAAACACCTAGTTTTTCCTCTGAGAATCTAGCCAGTATTGTTCATTTAAGATTATTGCAATTTCAATCATTGCTAGGTACAACATTAAACGGCTTTCTTTCAAATAAACCTTATTTTTAAATCGGATCCAGGCACATCCCACAGCACTTCACCAATTCCAAAATCATGTGGAGGAGGAACTAGTCCATTTGGACAAATCCACGTCTACCAGAATGAATAACTACAATAAATCCAAAGGAGAAACAGGCAATTAAAGAGTTTAGATAATATCTAATAAAATCAGCAGGCAAGGGAGGTGGAATTTTGGTTCTTAATTTCACATTATACCATGAAATAAATTTATCAGACATCCAACACTAAGACGTTTATCTGGAATCATACGATCCAACAGCAATTTTTCAAGGGCAATTCTGGAAATTATTGCCTCCCCAAGACTCATAAAAACATTTCCACCACCTCTCTAAGGCCGGCCTCACACTCCGCGTATAAAAATACCATCCGTTTTTTCGGCCGTAACACACCTCAAGATTTGAAATACGGTGATCCGTAAGAACTCCGTAGGCAAGGTGTGGTCGCGTATTTTGCGCATGTAATGTTGCATATATAATCCGTATGCCCACCGTAATGCGTATTTTTCACGCAACATGACAAAATGGACATTTAACGGTTTTGGAGGCTGAACTTGATTTAAATTACCGTCATCAACCCTATTTAAGGCCTCTACAACAGGTGGCTCACTCCCATATGGTCGTTTTGTGGTTTGACATCTGTTGTAGTGTTGTGGTAACATTTGTACCATGTCTGACCACCTGCATTTCACCCCAACGCAGCGGGTTTTGTTTAACTGGGTCTTGTCGCGTCGGTTTGTCCAGCCATACCCTGCGATTGTGGATCCGCGAAGGAGGAGCAGAAGAATGTGGGTGCATCCTCTTTTGACAAAACGCCTCACTAAAGGCCATTTTCATCGGCTATATACAGCTCTGCGGGTCCATCCAGAAAAGTTCTCTCTACTGTTGCATGACAATCCAAACATTTGACAGATTGTTGGAGATATTACGCCCAGGAATCACATTTCAGGACACAAGGATGCGCAAAGCCATCTCCGCCGAGGAACGTCTTCTCCTTACATTACGGTATGTATTCTACATCCTCACATACTGTATGTTGATGTTCTTTTTTATTTTGTGTTTGTTTCCTTTTTTTTACCCGAATATGTGTACATTAGGTCACAAGCAGATGTGACAAAGTTACGAAAATATTATAGTTTAACCCCTTCACCCCGAAGCCTGTTTTCACCTAAGTGACAGGGCCAATTTTTACAATTCTGACCACTGTCAATTTATGAGGTCATAACTCTGAAACGCTTCAACGGATCCTGCTGATTCTGAGATGGTTTTCTCGTGACATATTGTACTTCATGATAGTGGTAAAACTTCTTCGATATGACTTGCATTTATTTGTGAAAAAAACAAAAATGTGTCAAAAATTATGAAAATTTAGCAATTTTCAAACTTTTAGTTTTTATGCCCTTAAATTAGAGAGTTATATCTCATAATATAGTTAATAAACAACATTTCCCACATGTCTGCTTTACATCAGCACAATTTTGGAAACAATTTTTTTTTGTTAGGGAGTTATAAGGGTTAAAAGTTGACCAGCTATTTCTCATTTTTGCAACAAAATTTGCAAAACCATTTTTTTAACGGACCACCTCACACTTGAAGTGACTTTGAGGGATCTATATGACAGAAAATGCCCAAAAGTGACACCATTCTAAAAACTGCACCCCTCAAGGTACTCAAAACCACATTCAAAAAGTTTATTAACCCTTTAGGTGCTTCACAGGAATTTTTGGAATGTTTAAAAAAAATTGAACATTTAACTTTTTTTTCACAAAATTTTTACTTCAGATCCAATTTGTTTTATTTTACCCAGGGTAACAGGAGAAATTGGACCAAAAAAGTCGTACAATTTGTCCTGAGTAAGCCGATACCCCACATGTTGGGGTAAACCATTGATTGGGCACATGGCAGAGCTCGGAAGGGAAGGAGCGCCATTTGACTTTTCAATGCAAGATTTGCTGGAATTGAGATCGGAACCCATGTCGCGATTGGAGAGCCCCTAATGTGCCTAAAACAGTGGAAACCCCCACAAGTGACACCATTTTGGAAAGTGGACCCTCTAAGGAACTAATCTAGATGTGTGGTGAGCACTTTGAACCTCCAAGTGCTCCACAGAAGTTTATAATGTAGAGCCGTAAAAAAAAATTCATATTAATTTTCACAAAAAATGATCTTTTTGCCCCCAATTTTTTATTTTCCCAAGGGTAACAGGATAAATTGGACCCCAAAAGTTGTTGTGCAATTTGTCCTGAGTACGATGATACTTCATATATGGGGATAAACCACTGTTTGGGCGCATGGCAGAGCTCGGAAGGGAAGGAGCGCCATTTGACTTTTCAATGCAAAATTGGCTGGAATTGAGATCGGAACCCATGTCGTGTTTGGAGAGCCCGTAACGTGCCTAAACAGTGGAAACCCCCACAAGTTACACCATTTTGGAAAGAAGACCCCCTAAGGAACTTATCTAGATGTGTGGTGAGCACTTTTAACCCCCAATTGTTTCACTAAAGTTTAGAATGTAGCACTGAAAATTAAAAAATCATTTTTTCTTTCCACAAAATGATGTTTTAGCCCGCAATTTTTTTTCCCAAGGGTAACAGGAGAAATTGGACCACAAAAGTTATTGTCCAACTTGTCCTGAGTACGCTGATACCCCATATATTGGGGGGAACCACTGTTTGGGCGCACGGCAGAGCTCGGAAGGGAAGGAGCGCCGTTTGAAATGCAGACTTAGATGGATTGGTCTGCAGGTGTCACGTTGCATTTGCAGAGCCCCTGATGTACCTAAACAGTAGAAAGCCCCCACAAGTGACCCCATATTGGAAACTAGACCCCCCACGGAACTTATCTAGATGTGTTGTGAGAACTTTGAACCAACAAGTGTTTCACTACAGTTTATCACGCAGAGCCGTGAAAATAAAAAATATTTTTTTTTTCCACGAAAATTATATTTTAGCCCCCACGTTTTTATTTTCCCAAGGGTAACAGGACAAATTGGACCCCAAAAGTTGTTGTCCAACTTGTCCTGAGAACGCTGATACCCCATATGTTGGGGGGAACCACTGGGCGCACAGGAGAACTCGGAAGGGAAGGAGCACTGTTTTAGTTTTTCAAAGCAGAATTGGCTGGAATTGAGATCGGACGCCATGTCGCGTTTGGAGAGCCCCTGATGTGCCTAAACAGTGGAAACTCCCCAATTCTAACTGAAACCCTAACCCTAACCCCAGCCCTAACCCTAGCCCTAACCCCAACCCTAACCCTAGCCCTAGCCCCAACCCTAACCCTAGCGCTACTTTCACACTAGCGTTTTTTTGCATACGTCGCTATGCGTCGTTTTGGGGAAAAAACGCATCCTGCAAAGTCATCTGCAGGATGCGTTTTTTCCCCATAGACTAACATTAGCAACGTATTGACACACGTTGCGTCGTGTTGTGGCAGACCGCCGGCAGCCAAAAACGTTACATGTAACTTTTTTTGTGCCGACGGTCCACCATTTCCGACCGCGCATGCGCGGCTGGAACTCCGCCCCCGCACCTCACAATGGGGCAGCGGATGCGTGGAAAAACAGCATCCGCTGCCCCCGTTGTGCGGCGCTTGCACAGTATGCGTCGGTATGTCGGGCCGACGCAGCGCGACGGCCCCGTACCGACGCTAGTGTGAGAGTAGCCTAACGGGAAAATGGAAATAAATATATTTTTTAAAATTGTATTATTTTTCCCTAACTAAGGGTGTGATGAAGGGGGATTTGATTTACTTTTATAGCTTTTTTTGGGCGGATTTTTATGATTGGCAGCCATCACACACTAAAAGATGCTTTTTATTGCAAAAAATAGTTTTTGCATCACCACATTTTGAGAGCTACAATTTTTCCATATTTTGGTCCACAGAGTCATGTGATATCTTTTTTTTTGTGGGACGAGTTGACGTTTTTATTGGTACCATTTTCGGGCGCATGACATTTTTTGATCGCTTTTTATTCCGATTTTCGGGAGGCGGAATGAACAAAAAACAGCAATTCCTGAAATTCTTTTAGGGGGGGGCGCTTATACTGTTCCGCGTTTGGTAAAACGGATAAAGCAGTTTTATTCTTCGGGTCAGTACGATTACAGCGATACCTCATTTATGTAATTTTTTTATGTTTTGGCCGCTTTTACACAAAAACTATTTTATATAAAAAAATAATTGTTTTTGCATCGCTTTATTCTGAGAGCTATAACTTTTATTTTTCTACTGATGATGCTGTATGGCAGCTTTTTTTTTGCGGGACAAGATGACGTTTTCAGCGGTACCATGGTTATTTATATCCGTCTTTTTGATTGCGTGTTATTCCACTTTTTGTTCAGCGGTATGAGAATAAAGCGTTGTTTTTTGCCTCTTTTTTTTTTACGGTGTTCACTGAAGGGGTTAACTAGTGATATAGTTTTATAGGTGGGGTCGTTATGGACGCGGCGATACTAAATATGTGTACTTTTATTGTATGATTTTTTTATTTAGATAAAGAAATGTATTTATGGGAATATTTTTTTATTTTTTTTTCTTTATGAATTTTTTTTATTTTTTTTTTTACACATGTGGACATTTTTTTATTTTTTTTTTACATTTTTACTTTGTCACAGGGGGGACATCACAGATCGGTGATCTGATAGTGTGCACAGCACATGTACAGGCACTTTGCAGAGGCTTGCCGGCTCCTGCACTCAGCAGCTCTCAGCAGGCGCCGGCAAGCAGGGTCATCTCATGACCCGGAAGGAGTCCCGCGGCCATCTTGGATCCGGGGACTCCTTCCAGGTCACCGGAGCAGCGCGATCTCATCGCGCTGCTCCGGTGGGAGAGCGCAGGGAGCCCCCATCCCTGCGCGATCCCCCTTTATGCCGCTGTCACTATTGACAGCGGCATCAGAGGGGTTAAATGCCCGCAATCGGCGATAGCGCCGATCGTGGGCATTGCTGCGAGGTGTCAGCTGTCATATACAGCTGACACCCGCACCCAATCACCGCGGCGCTCAGCGCGAGACTGCGGTGATCAATGCGCCGTACTAGTACTGCGGCTGGCACTAATGCAGTGCCGCCAGCACCGTACCAGTACGGTGCATGGCACGAAGGGGTTAAGCACCCTTTGGAAATTTTTCGGTTTCCAGCGTTAATCTTGGTTTTGAAAAAAGCAAATATGATTGTGCTTATTCATGTTTTGTGTGCACTCTTGAAACCTACCTAATTTTTTTGTTTGTTTCACTTTTAGATTCCTGTCCACTGGATTGTCCTTTCTGGGACTCCACCTGGAGTTTTTGATTGGACAATCAACAATTTCTGGCATTGTGCGGTTAACCAGTCGGCAAATATGGGATAGACTCAAGTACCTTATGATGCCTGAGCCAAAACAGGCTGATTGGCTCAAAATAGCCCGTGGGTTCCAGGTCAATTGTGACTTCCCAAACTGCATTGGAGCGGTGGATGGGAAACATATCAGGGTACGTAAGCCGCCGAACTCTGGCTCACAATTCTACAACTATAAGCAGTTCTTCTCTGTAGTTCTGTTAGCTGTAGTTGACAGTAACTACATGTTTATAATTGTAGACATTGGGGCCTATGGCCGAACTGGAGACTCTAGGGTCTTCAATTCGTCTATAATGGGTCGGCGGCTACGTGACAACCAGTTACATCTCCCAACACCACAACAACTCCCAGGCTCCACTGCAGAAGCACTGCCTTATTTTTTTTGTTGGTGATGAGGCGTTCCAACTGACCAGACACGTCATGAGGCCTATCCCCGGTGCAACCTGGACCACCGTCGGAGGATATTTAATTTGCGCCTTTCTAGGGCGCGGAGACTGGTGGAGTGCGCCTTTGGTATTCTGGTGGCCAAATGGCGTGTCCTACAGACTGCCATACAGCTCAGTGAGGCTACGGTCAATGAAGTTATCAAAGCATCAGTAATTTTGCACAACTATACCCGCATACATGATTGCTTCTCAGATGGTAATTATGAACACATGTTGCGTAGTGTAATTAGGCCAACACCACATGGCCCTCCTCAGCGCCGTCCCATTTCTGGCCTAAAAGTCAGGGATGTTTTGACAAATTTTTTTGTTTCTCCTCAGGGTTCTACTCCCTGGCAAGATTATGCTGTTTCTCTGTTGTGGTGATTTCATTATTTTCAAGATTGCTTTGACAAATATACTATTTTCATCCACTGAAACAGTACTTTGTGTGTTGTGTTTCCTTAATGACCATATGTTTATAGAATAGGTGTGTGATGCAAGAAGGATTTGTCCACAAACATCAATTGGCTTTTTTTTAACAAATTTTAGTTACATACCAAGCCTTTTCTTGGTAACTTGATAAAAAAATTTTCATATGTTATTTTTCTTTTTTTTTTTTTGGGGGGGGGGGGGATTTTGAAACAAGTAACCACGACAAAGTGGAAATGGTGCCCAAACAAATAACAAACATGGTAGGCAGCTCCCAAAAATAAGGTTTATGAATAAAACACAAAAAACATTACAGATCCCTGTAAGTTGGCGGGGGAGATGGTGGCAGCTCAGGGTCCTGGTCAGGGGGCCTTTGTTGGGCCAATGGGACTTCATCCTGTGAGGATGCAGTGGCTTGTGGCCCAGAATACTGGCCTTGTCCATACTGGCCAGTTGTGTGGTGTCCATAAGCCAATTGTCTCTGTGCCTCATGCTGATGGACATATTGACTTGCATTATACCCAACCCCAAGATGGCCATGTTGTTCAAACCAAGGTTGAGACCAGCCTACATCACTGGGTCTGGAAAAGTGGCCATATTGGGATTGGGGGTTGTAGCCTGCCATTTGGTAGACTTATGGCCTTTGTAGATTTTGTGGTGGGAGGGGTTGAGGTGTAGGCATATGTGGATTAGGTGCTGCAAATCCTGATTGATCCTGCTCCTGTTGAGGGAATTGAAGGCGCAAGAGGTTGGTTTGGGAAAGCTGCCTTCGCTCAAGATATTCAAACACCTCATAGGGGTTATTTGGAGCTGTGCTTAAATCAATCAGGATTTGCATACACCCTCTCACACGTAGCCTCACCTCACGGGGAAGGGGTCCAAGGTAACGGGCAAGGCTGTGGGCAAAGGCCTCCTCTCAATCCGTTGCTGCCCTGGCCAAATAATTGAGGACCCCAGCGTCAACATCAGTTCTTGCGGCTTGCAGCTCTCTCCTTCGGCAGGATCTCCGTAAAGGCCCAGCTGCCTGTGGGGATGACACCAGTAGACCTGTAGGGCTGCTGTTCTGGCCATGTTCCTCATGCCTTTCAGCATCATGTGCTGCTGAGGGTGGTGGTGCTGCATCTTCCTCACTTGCTGCTGCCTGCAGTGATGATGATGCTGATGGGCCCTCAAGGATGGATGCTGAAGATTGAAAAGATGGGCCTGCCACCTCTTCATCCACACTTACAGGATCTATCACAGCCTCCGATTCCGACCCGGTCTCCCTCTCTGTGAGGTTAGACTGTGTTCTGTTAATAAAAGGCCCAAAAAAAAGGTCATTTAATTCTGGCCATTGTTTAATTACACATCTGTGAGCTATATTCACAAAAAATACATACACACAACCTCAGACCAGCACAACATCTCCTTCTCTACTCCCCTCTTATCTCAGATTCACACAAGAATATACAATATTTTTCTTGTGGATGACCCCAAATGTTACCAACACTATCACAACACATCATAATGTCGCATACCATTTCAAGCTACAACAAAACCATGAAGACCCACCTCTTCAAACAATCACAGAACATGCAGTAACAACCCATCGAACAAACCACTGTATGAACATCTATAAACTCACCTACTACATTCTCACCCATCCCTTGTTGTAGCTTGGGATGCTTGGCGGGCAGGGTCCTCTCTCCTCCAGGACCCTTTTTGAATTTATGCTTGTTTACATTATTGTTTGCACTATATTTACACATCCTTACATGTAATTCGCAATGTAATAACCCTAACAAAAAATAATTACTAAGATTTATTATCAATAAAAACGTGTTGAGAGGTTATTACTTACTGCCTAAGATTCATACCGACATCCAAAAATGAAAGACGGTCATAGTAAATATATTTACGCTTCTTGAGTGGGGCTGATGACCCACTTCTTGACCGCTGCTGTCTTTCCCGCCGGTATTGGTCCCGGATGCTGCGCCATCGTGTCATGACATCATCCACTGCAATTACATGGTCACAAATATTGTTCACTCTCATTCTGAACATAGCTTATTCCAGTTGTCAGTGATATATTATTCTTAGTATTATTTTTTGTTCGTGCACCATTATTTCCATGGTGCTGCAGATGTTAAAGGGGTTACATGCAGTGGTCTATATATCGGTCACAGTTGGAAACTTTACAGTCAAAGACTGGTACAGAGGGGAGAGAACCCTGTTCTTGCAAACATACATTAGGGAAGATTTTGAATAGGAAAATAAAATGCCTTGTGCAATAATTAGCCTATTGTGACAATTTATGACAAATAAAGACAAGGGTCAACACCCCTCTGGATGAGGTATTAGTACAAATAAATATTTAGCAGCGCAACATCAAGGTTACCTATGTACATAAACACTTCGGCATGTTAATCAGCTTTTGTAATTGCAAAAAATGGCCATAAATGACAGATAAAAATGATTGTTCAAGAAATCATGTAGGGAAAGCATCTTGTAAAGTAAAATCTTGGGAATACATGAGTGTACTTACATAGACTTGTCTGCTCCGCACGTGGCCATTGGGCATAATCAGGGAATAGGAGCCCACAGATGGCCCTCCAAGCTGCCTCTTTCCTGGCCCGGTTGGAGTAGTTGGGATCCCGCTGGTCCCATATTTCTGGCCTTTCTTGGACCAGGATGAGGAGCATGTCGACATTAATTATACTGGCCATGATGCATGCAACTCTGAGTAGGCGACCACCAGACTTCCTGGATGTCTGTGTGGCTTTTTGAGCTAATTAGCATGTCTGGGATTCATGATTGAGGGCTTGGCTCAATTCCTTGCACCTGGCGATGTCTGGAGATATCTGGTGTATTTCACGCAAGTCACACTGTTGGTCCATGTGTAATCCGTATTTTTCTGGCCCCATAGACTTTCATTGGCTTTTTTTTGTGCAATACGGTGACAAACGCAGCATGCTGCGATTTTCTACGGCCGTAGAAGACCGTATAATACGGATCAGTAAAATACGACAGATAGGAGCTTGCCCATAGAGATGCATTGTACCGTATGCAATCCGTAATTTCTGCACCTCTCTTACGTCCGTAAAACTCGCTAGTGTGAGGCCGGCCTGACTCATCATAACTGGAATTGAGTCAGTTAGAGGAAAAACATGGAACGTGGGTGGACTATTTTCTCCAGCCTTTGGTTCAAAATCTACTGGGTTATATCAGAGATTCCAAATAACTTATGGTTTTTGATAAATTCAGTTAGTAACCGGCATATAAGTGGATAAGTTGTGGCGTTGGCAACATTATGGCGAATTGACAGGTATAAGCTATAAACGGTCTCTTACTTTTTGAACAAATTCAGTTCATACACTCATGAGATTACGAAATGGTGTTAGCAGCTACATTTTTATAAAAAAAAAAAAATGTTCCCTAATATTTTTTCCCCCAAAACAAAGCGATAGCATGGGGGCTTAATTTCCCCCTTCATTGGCAAATACAGCTTTGGCGGGTTGGGAAGAAAAATCTGCTCAATGAGTTTAATCCGATTTTAAAAAATGTCCATGGAACAGACATAACATCACTTTCATATATAAGGGATAATCCTTTCAACTTAATATACAGAATAGAAACAACTAATTTTTTTAGATATTATAGGCTAATGCATATAAAGCAGAAAGTTACCATATTTTAAACATTACAACAACTATTGTATATACTCAAGTATAAGCAGACCTGAGTAAAAACCATGGCACCCAATTTTGCCACAAGAAACTGGGTAAGCTTATTGACTACTATAAGCTGGGTATGCATTGTCCCCTCATCCCTGTCCTGGTATGCATGGCTCCTCCATCCTTGTCCTTGTATGCATGGCTCCTCCATCGCTGTCTTTGTACGCATGACTACTTATCCCCTCCTTGTAATGCATGTTTCCTATGTCAAATAAAGAAAAAAAAAATCATACTCGCCTTTCTGCATGCCCTCGCTGCATCTCGTTCAAGCGCCAGCAGCTCTTCCTGCCGATCGATCACGTGGCCCTGCTCATCAAGGTTATGAATATTCACTCCACGCCTATGGGAGAGGAGAGGCATGCATATTCTTTACCTTAGTGAGTGGGGCCACATGATTGCTAGGCCTTAAATGCAGATGGCACCAGAACCAATGAGATGCAGCGAGGGCGAGCAGGAAAGTAAGTAGGATGTGTTCTGGAAGTAGGTGGATGTTGGTGTCACTGTGTGCACTATAAGGCCTGGATCACACATGAGAGAAATATGGCCATCTCGCATGTTAATACCTGGCATTGCCACCGGCACTCAAGAGCGTGCGGCTGCACGCTCCGCTCCCGAGTGCCGGCGGCTGAGTCTGGTATTAACATGCGAGACTCGGCCATATTTCTCACATGCGTGATCCTGGCCTAAGAGAAATAAATATTCATTTCTCTTTAGCAGCGGGCACAGTTACAGATGCAGTAACCTGCCTCCTGTGACCCACTTCTTTGCCGCTCTCTACCCCACCGCTCTCTGGGACAATTGACTCGAGGGGGGCATTTTCAGCACAAAAAAAAAAATGCTAAAAAACTCGGCTAATAAATGAGTATATGGTAAATTTATTTTAACTCCTTTCTGCCAGGCGACAGGATAGCATGTCAGCTGGCAGTATCCCCCGCTTTGAGGTTGGCTCCAGCGGTGAGCCCACCTCAAAGCCGTGACATGTCAGTTTTTGCCAGCTAACATGTGCGCGCAGTGGGCGTGAGTGGAATCACGAGACACCCATTAACTAGTTAAATGCCGCTGACAAACTGACAGCTGCATTTTACAAGTGCTCCCGGCCAGAATTACTCGCACCGCTGACCCAGTCACATGATCGGGGGTCATTGGTGCATTGCCATAGCAACCTGAGGTCTCCTTGAGACCTCTATGGTTGTTGATGGCAGATTGCTCTGAGCGCCACCCTGTGGTCGGCGCTCATAGCAAGCCTGCAATTCTGCTACATAGAGGTGATCTGTGCCTCACCTCTATGTAGCAGAGGCGATCAAGTAGTGCATGCTTCTAGCCTCCCATGAAGGCTATTGAAGCATGCCAAAATTGAAAAAAAATGTGTTTAGAACTATATTTATTTTTTTTATATTTTTAACCACCCCCTTCTCGCCCCGATCAAAATAAAATAAAAAAAAAAATTTACACATTTGGTATCGTCACTTTCAGAATCGCCCGATAAAAAAAAAGGATTAACCTGATCACTAAACAGCGTAGCGAGAAAAAAAAAAAAAAAGCCAAAATTACGTTTTTTTGGTTGCCGCGACATTGCATTAAAATGCAATAACAGTTGATCAAAAGAATGTATCTGCACAAAAGTGGTATTAAAACAGTCAGCTCAGCTGGCAAAAAATAACCCCTCACGCAACCCCAGATCACGAAAAATGGAGACGCTACGGGTGTCAGAAATCTGCGCTATTATTTTTTTTTTAGCAGACTTTGTAAATTTTATTTACCACTTAGATAAAAGAGGACCCAGACATTTGGTGTCTATGAACTCAGTGACCTGGAGAATCATAATGGAAGGTCAGTTTTAGCATTTAGTGAACGTAGCAAAAAAGCCAAAACAAAAAGCAAGTGTGAGATTGCACTGTTTTTGCAATTTCATAGCACTTGGAATTTTTTTCCAGTTTTCTGTTACATGACATGGTAAAACCAATGGTATCATTCAAAAGTATAACTCATCCAGCAAAAAATAAGCCCTCACATGGCCATATTGATGGAAAAATAAATAAGTTATGGCTCTGGGAAGGAGGGGAGCGAACAACGAAAAATAAAAAAGCTCCGGGGGTGAAGGGGTTAAAAGAAAGGAGAGGAAAACAGTTTTACTGTTAGATCTCAGTAATAAAAAAATAAGCCATAAATGGCACATTTTACCCATGTAAGCATACATTAGTGTGTTATACCTATTGGCCTAAATTTAAAGTAATTTAGACAGAATTTTGTAAAAACAAAATAAAGGTGAGCTCATTGGTTTGTATGCATATACATAAGAATTTGTCTCTTAAATTTTCACTTCTCTTTGTTATGTTCTACAGAGTAACGTCACGCCTTGTCCTAGTTTGTGACACTGGTCAAAGCAATTTTTCTGGAAAAAGGTTTTAAAACATGTTTTAAGTCAATTTTGGCTGCTGATTCTGAATATGAACTCCGTTTTTGGCTATCACATCAGGATTGAGATATTTTTAATTTGTGATTAAAATTACTCCTAATGTTTTATGATAAACACAATTTTCGGTACTACATTTTTAATCAAGGAATAACAAAGATTATAAAGTCTATGTACAACAAATCAAATACACTTACAGAATTAAACTGCAAAATATAAAAACACATATATATGGCACACAGATGAATGGCAAATGGCAGTTATTTGAACTTTCTTTTCTTGGCTGATCTGTGATGTACAGCTTCTGGGTTGTCTCTCCTCAAGCTCCAGCAATAGTCAGCCATCATATGCGAGTCCCACCGGCCTGGATACCATTCTTCCATTGTTTTAATGTCCTGATGAAAACGCTCCCCTTGTTCCTCGCTCACTTCCACAAGCTTCTCTGGAAAAAAGTCCAAATGGCTGTGTAAATTGTGAATCTTGATACTCATTCTACATCCAAGATTTCGCAGACTCATTAGTAGCTCTTCCACAATCTCTTCATAGTTGTCCGCTTTCTTATTCTAGAAAATTCTGCAAAACATTACAAAATGCATTCCAAGCTCTTCACTCTGTCTCATTCATTGATGTGATAAAATTTGGGTCTCTCATAAGTGTTCTTATTTGAGGTCCATCAAATATTCCATCCTTTCCCTTCTCTTCACTAAGACCAGGAAAAGTTGAACATATAGTTAAAGCATTCTTCACTGTGATTGAGAGCTTAGACGAACTGCTTCATCAATCCAAGTTTTATGTGTAAGGGAGGAAAGACAATATTCTTCCTAACCACTAGAGGATCATGGATGACATTCTTATCGTCAGATGCCAAACTGTTGCTGAGGCCATTCAGTTTTCACCCAATGTTCTGCTGTAGCTCTACTGTCTCAGTAGCACAGAAAACAAGGGTGTTGTGTGTATCCTCCTTGCAGACCCAAAAGAAAGTTAACCATTTTCAAATCAACACAAATTAACCACCCAAATTAAACTAAAAGTACCTTAGTGAACCGTATAAACCGGCACTTTTCATACACTACTTATATTTAACATGGAATTCATGAAAATGGGCTATATACCTATAGTGCAAAAACATGATGTGATAGAGAAATTATAAGTACAGATTTGAATTCAGCACCCTCAAATTAGTCTAAAACTGTTCATAAAGTCCATGGAAATAAATATAAAAATAAATATATGCGTACCTTAGCTTAGTAAACTCTCCTTCTTTTAGTCTATGCTCTTGGGTTTTGGTCTTAAAATATATTAATGCAATTTTGATCATATAAAGGATAGAAGAGGATACAGCATATTTGGCATTCATGTAGTGAGAACAAAGACAAATATAGTATAAAATATATTTATTAAAACCATTTTAATAAATGTTAAAGGGGTAAGGTGCGAGAATGTGAATGGGCAGAAATCAAAATATAAATTAAAGAAAAGTGTTTACTATAAGAAAGCCTAACTAGTAGTGCAAGGAGAGTAATCCCTAAATGGAGATCCCCATAATTATGAAATCCAGTAATTAGGAAATTCCTATTAAAATATCTAATATCCTACTACAGATTGTGTTGGCAGCACAGTATGATGGAACTGTCCGCTTTACTTGGTATAATTCCAAGCCCTTCAACTCAATCACTGCAGACTGATCTGATTTGTATAACCCCAAATTGTATTATAAAGGGTTAACAAGCTTCATCAGGAGTGTTCCTGTTGTAAATCCCTTGCTACAGAACAATGGATGTGCTCACCAAGTAAACACTATAGATTGTGACTTGTCTAATAGATACAAAGGACCAGAGTTATTTTATAAAAAATGATTATTTATTGAATACAAATAATAAAAAAGCTACAAAAGGAATAGCTCCAAATAATGTCAAAGCAAAATAACAAGAAAAATATATTTATAAATATATTAACATGGACAGATACTACTGTATTGTGTGATCCCAAAAAAGGTGCGAAAAAAACGCACAAGCGGTCACAGACCCAGACTTATTGGAGCAGCTGTCAATCCTATAATAATAAGGTGTCCGTCTTAGCAAAGTGGAAAGTAACCTCCATGTATAAAGTGAGGGAAGGAATTATCCTTAACCATTAAGAACAGACCTGAAGGTTTAACCAACCACATAAATATTAAGAAAACTTACTGCTCCAAACAAGTTAATAGATATAAAAGGTTAATTACCCATAATGTCTGATATGTAGTCCGGGACCAGACCGCTTTCCCCGACGCGCGTTTCGCGAGAATGACTCTCGCTTCCTCAAGGGGGCGTGGTCTCGAGTATCTCAGTGTCCGCATTAAATGCAAAGCCGTTCCGGTCACCTGACCAGTAAACGGCCTATTGCATATCCTGCCTTTGCACCTGCGCGAACGTTACCCCAGGTCCTGTATCCGCTGCCCCACACCACCAATGCGCATGTCAGATGCGGCGGCCGGCGCCAGGTCGCTCCACACCGGGCACGAGACATGGAAGCGCGAGGAACGTGGGCGGTCCCCGGACATAGCGTTCACGCTGCCGCTAGTGACTGCATAGAACAAACTGAATAACCACATATGTAATGATACAATAGGAATAAGGTGGCCATATACATTCAATAAACATATAACCAGTAGTGATAATGTGAAAAACATGATGCCTACCATAAAAACCATACAACATTATATAAAATATACATTATAAAGTGCAAAAATTATAACAAATATGTGTGACACCCTATTATAAAATCATGTGATATGTATAAATGCGTTATCCGCAATACAATATTATGCAAAACGCCATAGGAGGTTCCCACGTGCTCGATCTGCCTCCTCAGTTTCCATGGCGTCCAGTGAAGATTCAATGAGATCAAAAACGGATGTACCTAATCCCAGAGACATGAAGTCTAATTATGAGAGAATGACAACTAGATTTAATAAATCTCAATCTGGTTTCCAGGAGAAGAGAAATAAATGTGGGTCAGAGGTAATTAATTTGTCTAAGCACATTCTGACTAAGGGTACCGTCACACATTGAAATTTCCATCGCTACGACGTTACGATTCGTGACGTTCTAGCGATATCGTTACGATATCGCAGTGTCTGACACGCTACTGCGATCAGACACCCTGCTGAGAATCGTACGTCGTAGCAGATCGTTTGGAACTTTCTTTCGTCGCTTGATCACCCGCTGACATCGCTGGATCGTTGTGTGTGACAGCGATCCAGCGATGTCTTCGCTTGTAACCAGGGTAAACATCGGGTAACTAAGCGAGGGCCGCGCTTAGTAACCCGATGTTTACCCTGGTTACAAGCGTAAACGTAAAAAAACAAACCGTACATACTCACCCGTCGGTGTCCTTCAGGTCCCTTGCCGTCTGCTTCCTGCTCTGAGTGCCGGCCGGAAAGTGAGAGCAGAGCGCAGCGGTGCTGCGATCTGCTCTCACTGTACGGCTGCACTCAGAGCAGGAAGCAGACGGCAAGGGACCTGAAGGACACCGACGGGTGAGTATGTACTGTTTGTTTTTTTACGTTTACGCTGGTAACCAGGGTAAACATCGGGTTACTAAGCGCGGCCCTGCACTTAGTTACCCGATGTTTACCCTGGTTACCCGGGGACTTCGGCATCGCTCCAGCGCCGTGATTGCAACGTGTGACCGCAGTCTACGACGCTGGAGCGATGATTATACGACGCTGCGACGTCACGAATCGTGCCGTCGCAGCGATGAAAATTTCAATGTGTGACGGTACCCTAAGGCACACTTAGAAGTGCTTCAGAAGGGATTAACATTTTCTCCAACTAACAGCTTTAATCTCTTTACAGCTACCAAAGACCTCTTTCTCTTCTCAAGGAAACTAGTAATGAAAAAACTCATGTCTCGGGATGGGCCATCATTATCACCAACGGACCAGGTGGAACAGGAGGCATTAAGGGACCTTGAGGACCTCTTACAAGAACAGGAAATAGACAACCTGGGTAGGTTTCCACAGAATGTGTCCAAAATCAACAAAGTTTCCCCCCTTGTCGACGGTACCAGCTGTGGATATTTTCACACGTCTAGTAGCCCAAGATTTCAAGGAAATTGAAACAAAACGTAAATATGACAATTTAACTGCTCGACAACATCAAGCTTTACAAGAGCTGCAGACTTTTGATGACGTTGTCATCAAACCAGCCGACAAGGGGGGAAATGTTGTTCTTTGGCCTCAATTTATGTATGAAAGGGAGGCTAACAGACATCTGAGGGATTCCAATACTTACATCAGGTTGGATAGTAATCCTGTTAATAAGTTCCAGGGCCAACTCGAACAAATTCTCGAGGATGCCGTGGAACAAGGTATCATTCCCAAAAAAATATTTAATGGATTAATGACAAAATTTCCTAAGATACCGACATTGTACTTCATTCCGAAGGTACATAAGGATCCCACGAATCCTCCTGGGCGCCCTATTGTCTCTGGCATAGGAGGATTGAATGACCCGGTATGTAAGTTTATCGACTTTTATCTTAAACCTTTAGTTGAGTCGCTCCCCTCCTATGCCAGAGACACATCTGATGTATTAACAAGAATTAATGGTATACAGCTGGAGGAGGATATGATCCTGGTTACCGCTGATATAGAAACTTTATACACATGCATTCGGCATGAAGATGGCTTGGAGGCGGTCCGCTTCTTCCTGGGAACCAGCAACTGGGATGGCCAAACTTGTGAATTTATTTTGGAATTATTGGATTTTATTTTAACAAAAAAATTTTTTGTGTTCAAAGATGTTTTTTATTTACAGAAACGCGGCACTGCCATGGGCGCGGCCTGTGCGCCATCTTTTGCCGGCCTCTTCCTGGGGTACTGGGAGCGAGGAATTTTTGGCGGAGATGGCGCCCGGGGCGCGGACCATGTGCAGTGCTGGTTACGTTATATTGATGATTTATTTATTATTTGGCAAGGAACAGAAACACAATTACGGGATTTCATGCAGCAGCTGAATTGTAATGATGTCAACATCAGACTGACATATGAATTCAGTAAAAGGTCAATTAATTTTTTGGATGTCAACATTTTTGTTGATCAAGACCTTTTCTTACAAACTGATGTATATAGAAAGGCTACATCAACCAATTCGTTGCTGCATGCAAGTTCCAGTCATCCTTATAGTACAATTAAGGCCATCCCAGTTGGTCAATTCCTCAGGATGAGGCGGATCTGCTCCTCCGAATCCAATTTCCAATTTCAAGCCGATGACTTACGTACAAGATTCTTGGAGAGAGGATACTCTAAAAGATGTATAAAAGCAGGTTATAACCGGGCCAAGGTTTGTGTAAGAGAGGACTTGTTACGTCCTAAGGCCAAACCTATTAGAATGGATAATAAAATTCGGTACATTTCCACACTTTGGAAAGTTCCATATTAAATTGTACACTCTTTATATGGCGGGGAATGGTTTGATTCTTGGAGCATTTAATTAATGTTTTGACAACTAGTATAGTAAATAATTATTCTTGCTAGTCTGTTCCCAATTACAGAATTAATGCAATGTTATGGATGAATCTAATTAATAGTTGCAATGTAAGAGCAAATAAAAAAGAAAACTTTAAAAAACATAGGATTAACATTTGTTTATACCTTGACTATTTTAGCATTCCACTTTCCCGTATGCTGGAGAAAAACGTTCTGGAATCGCCATTATAAAATTCATGCTTAAAGTGCTTTCAGTCTTCCAGGTTATTGGAATGCTAATGAACAAATTAGCAATCAATGAAAGTTAAACAAAAAACTGTTTTGATAGAAAATTTACAATTAAAGCTAGAACAAAGGATAAAAGAACACTATTGAAAAACATGTACCTGTCAGTGATGCATTAGAGAGTAAAAAAAAGTTTTCATAAGCAGATTATAATGCTAATTTCAGGCTTTACACTAAAAAGTAGCATCATGTCTGTAAAGGACTATTTCAGTTTCAATTATGGCTTAAAGTAGTTAAGCATATTTTCTTCCTGTGATCAGGGCACAGCTATTTTTAATTTCCAGCAAAATAAAAAATAAAGAACTTGCAGAACATTCACACCTGTGAGGACGCCTTTAAAATGTATTGAGAGCATCATATAAGTGCAAAAAACTTCCAAATAATTCTTTAAAATAAACAAAGCTAAATTTGCCGCTCTTTTCAGAAAAAAAACATGCAATAGTGTTGATCTGTAGAGTGTTTTCTATTGTACTATGACATCTCCTTAACATCTGGAAGCTCCAAAGAAGGGAAAATATATAAAATGTCAAATATATAAATATTATAGAATATATCATGACATTTCTTGTTGTTCCTACAAATCTGTTTAATATAGCCAAAATCTGATTAATCCCATAAAATAATTGTCATTATTTCACAAACCATACATGGTTAACTCCAAATGTGCATACCTATGAAGTAGGGAAGATTGAAGCATTTGGCAGCAGATCACCTGGAAGAACAGAAGATCAGGTGCTGTTCTGAGCAAATCTTACCTGACATTGATCTAATTTAATGTCTTGTCTTGAATTATTAATTTACTATAAAATGTTACCACAATACTTAAAATTAAATATTTCTGGGAATATAGTAGCATAGGTAACTTTGTTGGTGCAATTAGAACAGGTAAAAGGTAAGAGCTCTTCATTATATCTGTATTTGTATCATTGTGGCACCGCTGATTTAATCCATAAATTATCCTTTACTATCGTCTCGGAGACCTCTGGTTGTCATTCCAACCCATTGATGACCCATGATCAAGTGATGGGGTCAGCGATGGATGGGATTTCCAACACACTTCTGGTAAGCGCGAGTTAAATGCCTCTGTAGAGATTGACAGCAGCATTTAATTAGTTAACAGCTACAGGTGAATCGAGATTCTACTCGGGGCTGTTAGAGGCATATGTCAGCCCACATCAAAGGGAGGGATTCTGACGTGGGTGTATTATTATGCCCAAAGTAGGAAATTGTTAAATATTCCCACAAGAGATTTCAAAACGTAAAATTAGTGATAAATACAAAAACATACAATAAATTAAGAAAATACATTTTAAATTAAGTACTTATTGTTTTAGAAATGTTTTGAGGGGAATCCATTACAGAGCTGATGTGTGGGTTTTTCTTAAAGATTAAAATTTCTTTTGAAGAATCTGACAATATAAAATAATTGTTTTCTCAAAATGAGAATCCATGGATGTGATAATCCAGCATTATTGCTTACTTTAAATATATTTACCTGTGATTCTAGTGTAGATTACAGTATGTTGGAGACTGGTTATGAGAGAATTAGATTTTTTTTTTTTTACTTTCGGCTGGCTGTAGATGGTTCAGCAAAAAAAATGTATTCCGAATACATTCTCTATTTTAAATTGGAGGATAATTTAATTCCATTTGAATAAGTTTTGTCCATCTCCAGTCCTAGGAACATTCAGTATTAAACATGTATGTTCCAGTCAATTTTTTTTGTTCACAGCCTTTTAAGGTTCAGCAAAAATGGTGGGCAGCAAATTACAAAAAATCTGTTAAAACAATTTTGGGAGGAAAATCATCATGCATAATTATATTTCATGTGAATACCATTGCCTCACTCGAAGATAACAGTTTTAAACCCCTTTTTGCAATCCAAGCTTTTCAGTGCTGCAATTTTGTGTTGAATTTATTCACCATAAATTTTTTTTTTAGAAAACATTTTGCTGAATATTAGTGATTACTGTTCAGCGTAATTGTATTTCAAGGCTAAAATGGAACAGCTTATAGCATCATAAGGAACTACCAGGAAGCCACAGCTCATATGAGTGGTATGAGCTGACCTTAACATGAAACATAAAGCAAATCTTCACTTTGCAGGCATATATAGATCATGGTGAGGCATGCTGGAGGATAAAACATGGAGGATGTGGAACCGCAATGTATAACTGAACGTTTATCCAACTAATACAAAGTCTTAGATATCACAAATAGTGGCGTTCAGCTATCATTTTCAAAATAAAACCCCCTAAATAAAACATCATTGCTACCCTAAAACAGAAGTCAAATATCTACTTGACATTAATTCTTTATTTTTAACATTCAAAATAATACAGCCAAGTGGATCTAGCAAGATACGAATGCTAGCAAAAAAAAGTCGATGAACATTGGAAAGTCCAGAAAAGTGAGGGGTGATCATTACTTTTTTACATATTGTGACTCATAGGTTTGAAAAAAAAATGTAAGTGAATTCACCCATCACTAATAAATTACAATTAGTCTTAAGATACATTTTTTGCACTTTACATATGTGGTAATAGGTTCAAACAATCTATCGACTCATATGGCTCCTAACTTTCTTTTTTGGAGCAGATTGAAACAAGTTATTCCTTAAAATGATCACGATTTTTTTCTTTGAACCACCTACTGCTATAGAGAGTCTTGCATTATGTATGGCATTGAGTGAGAATTGATGACATTACACTTAAAATCCTGCTTTCTCATCCCTTGTGAGACTGGTTAACATGAGTATTCACATTTTCTTTTAGAAAACTTGGGTGCCAGCTATGTTTGCCATGTAAGATAAGGTAGTGTTAAGAAGGGGAGGAGTTTCCTATGCATTTGCATTGAATAAGATGGGGAGCAAAGCTCATAAGATTTGTATAAAAGGAGAAGACAGCTTGGTAGTTGCACAACTTCACTGCTGTTTGTTGGTTGCTGGTCATCAAGCACTTGGCAAGTTAAAACAATGAATACCCAGGCACAGACAAACCATGAAGAGGTAAGGTTTGATTTTAGTTTTAATTTCTAGAAGTATCATTCAAAATAATAAGATGTTTTAGGATGTTTTTTTATTACCAATTTGTTTTTGTGCACCTTTTGTTAAATGTTTACATTTCTAACATGTATATGATATTTGCTAGTATGAGTTACTAAAGAGGACTGTGATTAGCATGTAGGACATAGACCAATTTCAGAGGATGTAGTTTACCCAATTTTTTTTTTATGGCATTGTTATGACCCCAATGGCGAGGGTCTCAGAGGAACGTGGAAGTCTGCAGAATACAAAAATCCAGCTCATAGGGCAGTGGTAACTGGGTTGACCATATATCTACTCCTAACGCCAACACTAGAAGTAGCCGGGGATCATTCCTACGTTGATTCTAGATGACACGCGCCAGCCGGAGAATCTAGCTACCCCTAGTAGAGGAAAACAAAGACCTTTCTTGCCTCCAGAGAAGGGGACCCCAAAGCAGGATAGAAGCCCCCCACAAATAATGACGGTGAGGTAAGAGGAAATGACAAACACAGAAATGAACCAGGTTTAGCACAGAGAGGCCCGCTTACTGATAGCAGAATAAAGAAAGGTAACTTATATGGTCAACAAAAACCCTATCAAAATCCACACTGGAAATTCAAGAACCCCCGAACCGTCTAACGGTCCGGGGGGAGAACACCAGCCCCCTAGAGCTTCCAGCAAAGGTCAGGATATAGATTTGGAACAAGCTGGACAAAAATACAAAACCAAAACAAATAGCAAAAAGCAAAAGGCAGACTTAGCTGATATAACTGGAACCAGGATCAGTAGACAAGAGCACAGCAGACTAGCTCTGATAACTACGTTGCCAGGCATAGAACTGAAGGTCCAGGGAGCTTATATAGCAACACCCCTAACTAACGACCCAGGTGCGGATAAAAGGAATGACAGAAAAACCAGAGTCAAAAAACTAGTAACCACTAGAGGGAGCAAAAAGCAAATTCACAACAGGCATATATATTTGACAATAGGGCATTAGCTGTTCAAGATACTGCTCCTTTAAAATTGTTATTTTGTTTTTGGAGGGTAGTCTTATACTAGATGGACCTCCACTTACTTGATCTTCATTGCCTATTCTTACCAATTTTGTTTTCTAAGGTGACACATTATTGTACTTCTATAATCATTTCTACAGACCTTAACTGAGGTTTCTTTTTGTCCCTCATACAGATATGCTGTGGTGCACCCATCCTCTGTTCCACACCCCCAGATGAAGAAACATTACAGGATATGGGTTGTCCGGTACATGGTGATGCTCTAGAATGGGAATGGATCTGCCTGACAGATCTACTGCGACATGGTCCATTCGGGATTCGGCCAAGACTTTTGCCGCCTCATCTAAAAACTTATATATTCCTTCATAAAATTCGTACAGATACAGAGGACATATCCACAGAAAGTGACACAGAGGAGGAAATTAATAGCTCGGACTTGAGTGAAAATGAAGAAAATGACTCTAGGACATTTCCAGTCCCTCATCCAAAAAAGAGGTTTCTTGAGCGCTTTCTTAAAGGTCAATAATGATTAAAATTGTTATAATAAAAAATTAAATTATGAATACATTAATTGTACTTGTGGTGTATCTTGGAGGCGTAAAAGTCATAAAACTGTATTCAAATTGGTAAATATATTGGTCAATTTCATTACACAACTAAACTTTCTTGAGATTTTTACTGTTTCTCTTATATGTGTACATAATGACAGTGAACTGAATATCCACTAAAGTAATCACACTGAGGAAAAGTAATACCTCGAAAGTAAATACAGAAAGTAATTGCAAAGTGCTGTAGAATATGTTGGCGCTATATAGATAAAAATAATTAAAAATTATAATAAAGTAGTGAACACTGCATATGCTCATAGTGTCAGTAGAAATTTAAAGTTGCTGACAAAAGCACTGTGATGTCCCCCCCTCCCCAGGTACCTGAATTCTGGCCAGAGGAAGTGACATTGCAGGCTGTAAGTGACCTGCAGATTGGATGTTCCCCACCCTTAATATACACTAAGTAGGTGAATACACTTGATGTGTACACACTGTACTTATATAACTTGTGTACATTAGAATGTGAGGCGGTGTCTATATACTGTACATGAGCACAGTAAGTGCATACATTAATGCATAGCTGTATATAAACAGTTGCGCCCCTAATCATTAAAGATTTTTATGACTGAGTTCTGAAAAAAATGGTTTGGCAAAACAAACACATTTCTTTGCACAACGCAGGCAAAAATTTCAACTCTTGGCGATTTGACGGTGTGAAAAAGCCCATTTCCTACAAAGTGGGCAGGGATTGTGGAAGGATAGGATTAAGGTGACTAGAATTAGCTACAGTTACAAATAGATTATGAACAGGGGGGTTCTATATCGGGACAGGGGTGAGATTTTTGTCAGGGTACATATGGAGGCTCACGTCAATTTATGCCTTGCCTGATCCTTTAGGAGTAAGTGCCTCTTAATAGAGCATCTTCAGCATTTATCTATTTAAAACCATCCTAGAATCAATATACTGGCTTGGAACTTGACACAAATGTCATTTTGAACAAACTGAAATCAAGACACAGAAGTGGTTAATAATGAATGTGAACCTGAATCTCATTAGGAAACACCTAGTTTTTCCTTTGAGAATCTAGCCAGTATTGTTCATTTAAGGAGTATTGCAATTTCAATCATTGCTAGGTACAACATTAAACAGCTTTCTTTCAAATAAACCAAAAAATAGAATTATTCTTACCGTTAATTCGGTTTCTAGGAACCTTCCACGACGGCATATGGAGGTTGTCTCTTTGCCCTAATGGGGAACAGGAAACACAGAGGTTAAAAGGACCTCCCACCTCCCACTTGCCAGTGACTTACAACTGAGACCATTGCACTGGTTTACCTTTAAAATCCCAGAACTAATCCAGGAATATATATCGGGTGGGAAATTAGTGCCGTCGTGGAAGGTTCCTAGAAACCGAATTAACGGTAAGAATAATTCTATTTTCTCTAGTCACCTTCCACGACGGCATATGGAGGAATACCAACTAATTTTGGCACTAGGGAGGGACAACGGCCTGGAGTACTTTGCGGCCGAAGGCTAAGTCCTTGTTGGACAATACATCTAGTCTGTAATGTTTAGAGAAGGTATGGAGTGAAGACCACGTTGCTGCCCTGCAAATCTGCTCCGGAGATGCGCCTGCTCTTTCTGCCCAGGAAACCGAAGTGGATCTTGTTGAATGGGCTTTGATACCTACTGGAGGTAACTTGTTTTGAGCGAGATAGGCTTCCGTAATAGCCTTCTTGATCCATGTAGCGATGGTACTTTTGGCTACTTTTTTCCCTTTGTTTTGTCCTGAGAGATGGACAAACAGGTTATGATCAATTCGGAATGTACTGGTGTGGTCCAAGTATTGTAAAAGAATACGTCGAACATCCAAGGTGTTGAATCTTCTTTCTTCCGAGTTTGTTGGATTGTGGCAAAAGGTTGGTAAAAAAATCTCTTGAGAACGGTGGAAGTCAGAGATAACCTTTGGAAGAAAGGACGGATCAAGACGAAGCACAATTGAATCATCTCTTACCAGGAGATAAGGTTCTCGTGTAGACAAGGCCTGTAATTCACCAATCCTTCTGGCTGAAGTAATGGCAACCAAGAACACGGCTTTATAGGCTAGGTTTTGTGGAGAACAAGATGATAGTGGTTCAAAGGGTGGACCTGTCAGACCCTGCAGAACTATATTGAGATCCCATGGGGGAACTATGACCTGTTTTCTAGGATTCATTCTAGTAGCCGATGTCATGAACCTTTTAATCCAGCGATGATTCGCTAAATCTTGATCAAAGACCGAGCTAAGTGCAGAGACCTGGACCTTGAGGGTACTGGGCCTGAGACCTATTTCCAAGCCTTTTTGCAAAAAGTCCAATATGATGGGTATATTAGGCTTGAGGGGGTCTGGAAGGTTAGGCAGACAGAATGAAGAAAACTTTTTCCAGATCTTGTTGTAGATGGCGTTGGTCACCGGTTTTCTCGATTTTTGTAGGGTAGCTATGACAGGAATTGATAGTCCTTTAGCTCTTAAAACCTGGGTTTCAGCAACCACGCCGCCAAGCTCCACTTCTGAGGGTCTGGGTGGAGAATGGGACCCTGAGAAAGAAGATCGTGTTTATCGGCAACATTACTGGTCCATCCACTTGTAGTTGGGTAATTAGGTTGAACCAACTCCTTTTGGGCCACAATGGAGCTATCAGGATAGTTGGAGTCCTTTCTAGGCGTATCTTCCGTAGAACCTTGGCAAGGATGGGGATTGGCGGAAAAGCATAGGCTAGATGAAACGGCCAATCTTGGGTTAAGGCATCCAACCCCCTGGGATTGCCTCTCGGGTTCAGGGAAAAAAAGGTTTCGACCTTTGCGTTCTGGTGAGAGGCAAAGAGGTCGACGTCTGGATGACCCCATCTGTGAACTAGCATGCTGAATGTTTGAGGATCCAGGCTCCATTCGCCAGGATGGATTTCCTGGCGGCTTAGGTAGTCTGCCTGAATATTTGTAGTTCCCTTGAGGTGGATTGCCGTCAGGGATAGTAAGTGCTTTTCGGCCCAAGAAAAGATTCGAGCGGAGATTTTTATTAGACTGAGGGTTCTTGTACTGCCCTGGTGCCTGATATGGGCCACCGTGGTCATGTTGTCCGAGTATATCTGTACATGATGACCCGAAATCTGATGCCTTGCCGCTAGTAGAGTCTCTTCCACAGCCTTGAGCTCCCTGAAATTTGATGATTTCTCGGAAATCGATTGGCTCCACTGGCCCTGATAGGGGACATGGTTCACTATGGCTCCCCAGCCTCTCTTGCTGGCATCTGTTTTGATGGTGGTTAGAGGAGACTGAATCCAGCATACTCCTTTCAGAAGGTTCCTGGGATTCATCCACCATGTTAAAGAGGCTTTCACTCTGCCCGGAGTGTGGATCCTCTTGGCAAGAGTGCCAGGTCGACCATCCCAATTGTGTAGAATGTGGGCTTGCAGAGTCCTTGAGTGAGCTTGAGCCCAAGCCACCGACTGTATGCAGGCTGTCATGGAACCCAACAGCGACATTCCCTCTCGCAGAGTAGGGGATCTCATTTCTTTGAACTTCCTGATTTTTGTTAGTAGGGGAAGCCTGTGATCGTCCGGGAGGAAGGACATTTGTCTTGCTGAGTCCAGCATTACTCCCAGAAATCTCCTGGTTTTTGCGGGTTGAAGCTGAGATTTTTGTAGGTTCGGAATCCAACCTAGGGATCTCAGAATGTCTAGGGTGGTAGAGACATGTGCTATCAGGGTTATCTCGGTGGAAGCAACTATCAGAAGATCGTCCAGATAGGGCACTATACAGACACCTTGCTTTCGGATAAATGACACTACTTCGGCCATCACCTTGGAGAACACCCTCGGTGCTGATGAAATGCCGAAGGGAAGGACTCCAAACTGATAGTGCTCCACCCGATGATTCCCCTGTATCGCAAACCTGAGATATTTTCTGTGTCTCGGGTGAATAGGGATGTGGAAATACCCATCCTTGAGATCGATGGTAGCCATAAAAGAGTGATGTTCTATCAGAGGAATCGCAGATCTTACGAACTCCATCTTGAACTTGCGATATTTCACGTGCTGGTTCAGACCCTTTAAGTTTATAATAATCCGGACGTCTCCTGAAGGTTTGGGAACCAGGAAGAGTCGGGAGTAGTGTCCCTTTCCCCACTCTGATTGTGGGACTGGGGAAATTACATTTGATCTGATAAGGTCTTTGAGACCTAAGGACAATAGACTGCGATCCCTTGATGGAAGGGAAGTGACTTTTAGACCCCGAGGTGGGGGAGAAATTAACTCTATTAACAGGCCGTCTCTGATGACATTGAGAACCCAGTGGGAGCTGGTAATATCCTCCCACTGAACCACATATTCCGAGAGTCTTCCCCCCACCGGGTCGGAGTCATTGTTTGTCCTGCTGGGATTGTTGCTGCTGCTGCTGTTGCGGGACAAAGATATTCTTTCCCCTACCCTTTGCGTAGCTCCACCTGCCGGTTTTTCCTTTGCCTCTTGCTTGAGAGGACTGAGGTTGTGGGCCACGAAAAAAACGTTTCCTAGGCTGTTTTTGCTCAGGGAGCGCCTTCTTTTTGTCGGTGGCTTTATCGAGAATATCGTCTAGGGCAGGACCAAAGACGTAGTCTCCTTTGAAGGGTATGGTGCAGAGCTTAGACTTAGAGGTGATATCCCCACTCCAGAGCTTAAGCCAGAGGGCTCTTCTGGCAGAGTTGGAAAGTACGAGGGATCTGGCGGCGACTCTTACAGATTCCAGAGAAGCGTCCGCCAAATACCCTGTAGCTTTATGCAAAATGGGTAGGGAATCCAATATCTCGCCTCTTGAGGTACCTTGAGATATGTGATTCTCTAATTTTTCAAGCCAGCAGGAGAGAGCTCTTGCCACACAGGTGGAGGCGACATTAGCCTTAAGGACAGCTGCAGAAGTTTCCCATGATTTTCTGAGGAGACTTTCGATCTTCCTATCCATGGGATCCTTCAATTGAGAAGAATCCTCAAAGGGGAGTGCAGTTCTCTTGGCGACTCTAGCCGCTTGCACATCGACCTTGGGAATATCTAATTTAAGGTCATCCTCAAGCAGAAATCTGTGCTTCATTTCTGAAGGGGTACTGAGACGCTTCTCAGGTAGTTCCCATTCCTGATTAATCATACTGATGATATTGGCATGAACTGGGAAGCCCACTCTCTTCTCCGATGAAAGATCACCGAACATCTGATCCTGTATGGACTGCGGTACAGGTTCCTCTTCTAGTCCCATGGTATTACAAACAGCAGAGACTAGATCCTCAATATAGTCTGAGGAAAAGAGGTATTTCCTGACCTCCGCTTTAGGAGATACTGGATCCTCCCAGCCAACGGATGAGGCATGAGAGAGGTCCGAATCAGAGTCAGATTCCACAACCTGAATTTTCCTCTTTTTAGCCGGGGAATGAGGTTGTGGCTGCGGAGATGGAGGTGGGGGTGGAGGTGTAAAGGCTGCCAGAGAAGATTGTACCTCCTGTTTTACTAATGAGCGAATCTCATCCAATAGAGATGGCTGCTCAGCTCTTATTATTTTGTCTGTACATGACTGACAGAGTTTCTTGTCCCAGTTAGGAGGACATTTAGAGGAACAGATAGGGCACTTCTTTCTATAGGAACCTTTAGGGGCAGGTTTTTCTCCCTGAAATATATAAAGGGAGAGAGGGGTGAGGACTTCTAACCCCTGCTACACTCCTCCCGGATCCCATCCCTGCGAACACTTACAGAGGCAGGGGTGGTGCTGGGCTCCGCAGATACGGGGCATGAAGAACCTTCCATACTGAAGGAGATAGCCTTACCTCAGTGGTGGTTCAGCAGGCTTTTATGGACGCCGTCCAAGCACCTGCTCCAGCGATTAATCCCCCTCCCCCTCCGGAATCCAGGTGAGGGAGCTGTGCGGTCCGACACGCCAGCCGGCGAAACCCGGAAGTACCGGCTTCTGAATGCATGAAGAAACCGGAAGTGACGCGCGAGAGCCGCTGACGTCACTTCCGGAACGCCGAGCCGACCATGGAGGAGGAGGACGCCGGGCAGCTCCAGGAGGAGCCCGGTCAGGGAACCCTGGCCTGCTTTGCCCTCGTGGGGGCGCGGGAAGGCCGGGAGGGGGTCCCGAGGACCTGCAAGCAGGACGACGGGAGCAGCATGAGGAGGCCAGAGGCGACCATCTGCTGCCCGGCTAAACAGGCAGCGCCTGCAAGGTACCGTAGCCACCGGCCACTACAGCACATGAGGAAACCTCTCCCTGTCCCATGGGGAACAGGAAAGACACTGGCAAGTGGGAGGTGGGAGGTCCTTTTAACCTCTGTGTTTCCTGTTCCCCATTAGGGCAAAGAGACAACCTCCATATGCCGTCGTGGAAGGTGACTAGAGAAAAATTATTAAAAATCGGATCCAGGCACGTCCCACAGCACTTCACCAATTCTAAAATTATGTGGAGAAGGAACTAGCTCATTTGGACAAATCCACTTCTACCAGAATGAGTACCGTATATATTCAAGTATAAGCCGACTCGAGTATAAGCCGACCCCCCTAATTTTGCCACAAAAAAACTGGGAATACTTATTGACTCGAGTATAAGCCTAGGGTGGAAAATGCAGCAACTACCGGTGAATTTCAAAAATAAAAATAGATGCTCCATACCGTTCATTATGGCCCCATAGCTGTGCCCTATAGTGCTCTGCACCGTTCATTATTGCCCCATAGCTGTACCATACAAAGCTGTGCCATATAGTGCTTTGCACCGTTCATTATTGCCCCATAGCTGTGCCATATAGGGCTCTGCACCGTTCATTATGGCCCCATAGCTGTGCCATATAGTGCTCTGCACCATCGTTAATTATTGCCCCATAGCTGTACAATAGAAAGCTGTGCCATATAGTGCTCTGCACCGTTCATTATTGCCCCATAGCTGTGCCATATAGGGCTCTGCACCGTTCATTATGGCCCCATAGCTGTGCCATATAGTGCTCTGCACCATCGTTAATTATTGCCCCATAGCTGTACAATAGAAAGCTGTGCCATATAGTGCTCTGCACCGTTCATTATTGCCCCATAGCTGTGCCATATAGGGCTCTGCACCATTCATTATTGCCCCATAGATGTACCATAGAAAGCTGTGCCATTGCTGCTGCTGCTGCAATAAAAAAAAAAAATGACATACTCACCTCTCTTGCTTGCAGCTCCTCAGTGTCCCGTCCCGGCGAGTGTTATGATTTTCCCAATGGCAGGGAAATCAAAATAACAACGGACTAGCTCTCGGGTGATGGGAACTAAAGTGACCGTGACCTGAACCTGACATGACACTGGAAGTAGCCGGGGAGTGTTTCCTACGATGCCCTAGACACCACGCGCCAGCCGGAGATCTAACTACCCCTATCAGAGGAATATACAGGCCTGCCTTACCTCCAGAGATGAACCCCAAAAGGAGATAGCAGCCCCCCACAGATATTGACGGTGAGTCAAGAGGAAAAGACATACGTAGGATGAACAGCAGATTTAGCACAGTGAGGTCCGCTTACTAGATAGCAGAAGTACAGGAAAGAGTCACTTCACGGTCAACTTCAAAACACTACTCAAAAACACCATCCTGAAATTACTTTAAAACTCCAGTGACAACTCATGCCACTGGAGTGGCAATTCCAGTCCACGAGAGCTTCCAGCTACAGAGAGTCACATTGCAAATAGCTGGACAAAAATAGAATAAACTAGAAACAAAATTCAACTTAGCTGAACAGGATCTTGAGGCAGGAGAATGCAACAGAATGCTACTGATACATTGTTGGCCGGCATCAGATCAGCAGCCAAGCAGCCTTAAATAGGAAACTCCCCTAATGGGTGTCAACAGGTGATCAAGGATAGAAGGCAAATAAGTGGCACTACCATAAAACACCACCGGGGGAGCCCACAAACAGAATTCACAACAGTACCCCCCCCTTAAGGAGGGGGCACCGAACCCTCACCAGAACCACCAGGGCGATCTGGATGAGCACTATGAAATGCACGAACCAAATCAGGAGCATGAACATTAGATGCTGTCACCCAAGAATTATCCTCCTGACTATAGCCTTTCCACTTAACCAGATACTGAAGTTTCCGTCTGGAAACACGGGAGTCCAAGATCGTTTCCACCACATACTCCAACTCACCCTCAACCAGCACAGGAGCAGGAGGATCAGCAGACGGAACAACCGGCACCTCATACCTCCGCAACAATGACCGATGAAAAACATTATGAATAGTAAAAGATGCTGGGAGGTCCAAACGAAAGGACACAGGATTGAGAACCTCCAGAATCCTATAAGGGCCGATAAACCGAGGCTTAAACTTAGGAGACGAGACCTTCATAGGAACAAATCGAGAAGACAACCAAACCAGGTCCCCAACACAAAGACGAGGACCGACACGCCGATGACGATTAGTGAACTGTTGAGTCTTCTCCTGGGACAACTTCAGATTGTCCACAACCTGTCCCCAAATCTGATGCATTCTATCAACCACAGCATCTACTCCAGGACAATCCGAAGACTCCAATTGACCGGACGAAAAGCGAGGGTGAAACCCTGAATTACAAAAAAATGGAGAAACCAAAGTGGCAGAACTGGCCCGATTGTTAAGGGCAAACTCTGCCAATGGCAAAAAATCAAGCCAATCGTCCTGATCAGCGGACACAAAACACCTCAAGTAAGTCTCCAAGGTCTGATTAGTACGCTCAGTCTGGCCATTAGTCTGAGGATGGAATGCAGACGAAAAAGACAAGTCGATGCCCATCCTGGCACAGAACGCCCGCCAAAATCTAGACACAAACTGAGTACCCCTGTCAGACACTATATTCTCAGGAATACCATGCAAACGCACCACATTCTGAAAAAATAGAGGGACCAGCTCAGAGGAGGAGGGCAATTTGGGCAAAGGTACCAAATGAACCATCTTGGAAAAACGGTCACACACCACCCAGATGACAGACATCCTACGAGAAACAGGAAGGTCAGAAATAAAGTCCATAGAGATGTGCGTCCAAGGCCTCTTAGGAATAGGCAAGGGCAACAACAACCCGCTGGCCCGGGAACAGCAGGGCTTAGCCCGAGCACAAACATCACAAGACTGCACAAAAATACGTACATCTCGAGACAAGGAAGGCCACCAGAAGGACCTAGACACCAGATCCCTGGTGCCAAAAATTCCAGGATGACCTGCCAATGCGGAAGAGTGAACCTCCGAAATAACTCTACTGGTCCAGTCATCAGGGACAAACAATCTACCAGGCGGACAGCGATCAGGCCTATCCACCTGAAACTCCTGCAAAGAGCGCCGCAGGTCTGGGGAGACAGCTGACAATATCACCCCATCCTTCAGGATGCCAGTAGGTTCGGAATCACCAGGCGAGTCAGGCTCAAAACTCCTAGAGAGGGCATCCGCCCTCACATTCTTAGACCCAGGCAGATATGAAACCACAAAGTTAAATCGAGAGAAAAACAACGACCAGCGCGCCTGTCTAGGATTCAGACGCCTGGCTGACTCAAGATAAATTAGATTTTTGTGGTCAGTCAAAACCACCACCTGGTGTCTAGCACCCTCAAGCCAATGACGCCACTCCTCAAATGCCCACTTCATGGCCAAGAGCTCCCGATTTCCAACATCATAATTTCGCTCAGCGGGCGAAAACTTTCGAGAGAAAAACGCACATGGTCTCATCACTGAGCAGTCAGGACCTTTCTGCGACAAAACTGCACCCGCTCCGATCTCGGAAGCATCTACTTCAACCTGGAACGGGAGCGAAACATCAGGCTGGCGCAACACAGGAGCAGAAGAAAAGCGGCGCTTAAGCTCCCGAAAGGCCTCCACAGCCGCAGAGGACCAATTAGCAACATCAGCACCCTTCTTGGTCAAATCAGTCAAAGGTTTAGTAATGGCAGAAAAACCCGCTATGAATCGGCGATAGAAATTAGCAAATCCCAAGAATTTCTGAAGACTCTTTAGAGAAGTAGGTTGTACCCAATCACAAATAGCCTGAACCTTAACAGGGTCCATCTCCATAGATGAAGGGGAAAAAATATATCCCAAAAAGGAAATTCTCTGAACCCCAAAAATACACTTTGAGCCCTTCACAAATAGAGAATTAGCTCGTAAAACCTGAAAAACTCTCCTGACCTGTTGAACATGAGATTCCCAGTCCTCCGAAAAAATCAAAATATCATCCAAATACACAATCATAAATTTATCCAGATATTCACGGAAAATATCGTGCATAAAGGACTGAAAAACGGAAGGGGCATTCGCGAGACCGAAAGGCATTACCAAATACTCAAAATGGCCTTCAGGCGTATTAAATGCGGTCTTCCACTCATCCCCCTGCTTAATCCGCACCAAATTATACGCACCACGTAGATTGATCTTAGTGAACCACTTCGCCCCCTTTATGCGAGCAAAAAGATCAGTCAGTAAAGGTAACGGATACTGGTATTTAACTGTCATCTTATTCAGAAGTCGATAGTCGATACAAGGTCTTAATAAACCATCCTTTTTACCCACAAAGAAAAACCCTGCCCCCAGTGGAGACAAAGAGGGGCGAATATGACCCTTTTCCAAAGATTCTCTGATATACTCCCGCATAGCAGTATGTTCAGGTACAGACAAATTAAACAAGCGACCCTTAGGAAATTTACTACCGGGAATCAACTCAATAGCGCAGTCACACTCTGTGAGGAGGGAGAGAATCAGTTTTAGGCTCCTGAAAGACATCATAAAAATCTGACAGAAATGCTGGGATCTCAGAGGGAGTAGATGAAGAAATGGGAACCAAAGGTGCATCCCCATGAATCCCCTGACATCCCCAGCTCAGCACAGACATTGATCTCCAGTCCAAGACTGGATTATGAATTTGTAACCATGGTAATCCAAGTACTAATACGTCATGTAGATTATATAACACAAGGAAACGAATAATCTCCTGATGGTCTGGGGACAGATGCATAGTCACTTGTGTCCAATATTGTGGTTTATTGCTAGCCAAAGGTGTAGAATCAATACCCTTTAAGGGAATAGAAACCTCCAGAGGCTCTAAATCAAACCCACAACGCTTGGCAAAGGACCAATCCATGAGACTCAGAGCGGCGCCAGAATCCACATAAGCATCCACAGTAACAGATGATAAAGTACAAATCAATGTCACGGACAAAAGAAATTTAGACTGCAAGGTACCCATAGAAAAAGATTTATCAACCTTTTTATCAACCTTCTTTATGCGTTTAGAGCATGCTGATATAACATGAGCTGGATCTCCACAATAGAAGCACAACCCATTTTTGCGCCTGTAATTCTGTCGTTCGCCTCTAGACAATACACTATCGCATTGCATATGCTCTGGTGCCTTTTCAGAGGTCACCGCCAAATGATGCACAGGTTTTTGCTCAGAAGATACCGCCATATGGTGCACAGGTTTTTGCTCAGAAGATACCGCCATATGGTGCACAGGTTTTTGCTCAAAAGATACCGCCATATGGTGCACAGATTTTTGCTCAGAAGATACCGCCATATGGTGCACAGATTTGCGCTCCCGTAAACGCCGATCAATCTGGATAGCCAATTTCATGGCATCATTCAGACCTGTAGGCACAGGGAACCCCACCATGACATCCTTCACGGCATCAGAGAGACCTTCTCTGAAATTAGCTGCTAGAGCGCACTCATTCCATTTAGTAAGCACCGACCATTTACGAAATTTTTGGCAGTATATCTCAGCTTCATCTTGCCCTTGAGAAAGAGCTATCAAGGCTTTCTCAGCCAAAATCTCTAAATTAGGTTCTTCATAAAGCAACCCCAAAGCCAGAAAAAACGCATCTACATTTAATAACGCAGGATCCCCTGGCGACAATGCAAATGCCCAACTTTGTGGGTCACCCCGCAATAGAGAAATAACAATTTTAACCTGTTGCGCAGGATCACCAGCAGAGTGAGATTTCAGAGACAAAAACAATTTACAATTCTCTCTGAAATTCAAAAAACGGGATCTGTCTCCGGTAAAAAATTCAGGCATAGGGATCTTGGGTTCAGACATTGGAGCACGTATAACAAAATCTTGTAAGTTCTGGACCTTTGTAGCCAGGTTATTCAGACCTGCAACCAAACTCTGTGGATCCATGATTCAAACAGGTGTAACCAAAGCCATTCAGAGATTAAGAGGAGAGAAAAAAAAAAAAAGGCTGAAGACTGCAGTTTAAGCAAGGAGTACAAATAAGCACTAAGGTGCACTTTCCAAACACAGAAGGAAAAAAAACCTTTTCATATCCTTTCCTGCTTTAGTGCATAGTTTTAACACATGTGGGCCGGCCAAACTGTTATGATTTTCCCAATGGCAGGGAAATCAAAATAACAACGGACTAGCTCTCGGGTGATGGGAACTAAAGTGACCGTGACCTGAACCTGACACGACACTGGAAATAGCCGGGGAGTGTTTCCTACGATGCCCTAGACACCACGCGCCAGCCGGAGATCTAACTACCCCTATCAGAGGAATATACAGGCCTGCCTTACCTCCAGAGATGAACCCCAAAAGGAGATAGCAGCCCCCCACAGATATTGACGGTGAGTCAAGAGGAAAAGACATACGTAGGATGAACAGCAGATTTAGCACAGTGAGGTCCGCTTACTAGATAGCAGAAGTACAGGAAAGAGTCACTTCACGGTCAACTTCAAAACACTACTCAAAAACACCATCCTGAAATTACTTTAAAACTCCAGTGACAACTCATGCCACTGGAGTGGCAATTCCAGTCCACGAGAGCTTCCAGCTACAGAGAGTCACATTGCAAATAGCTGGACAAAAATAGAATAAACTAGAAACAAAATTCAACTTAGCTGAACAGGATCTTGAGGCAGGAGAATGCAACAGAATGCTACTGATACATTGTTGGCCGGCATCAGACCAGCAGCCAAGCAGCCTTAAATAGGAAACTCCCCTAATGGGTGTCAACAGGTGATCAAGGATAGAAGGCAAATAAGTGGCACTACCATAAAACACCACCGGGGGAGCCCACAAACAGAATTCACAACAGGCGAGTCTCTGCACTGACTGATCAGGCCTGTGGAACGCGGACAGGTGAATATGAATACTTACCTGCTCCCGGTGTCCCGCTCCTTCCCCCGGACAGCTTGTCTTCGGTGCCGCAGCCTCTTCCTCTATCAGCGGTCACCATTACCGCTCATTAGAGAAATGAATATGCGGCTCCACCCCTATGGGAGTGGAGTCCATATTCATTTCTCTAATGAGCCGTCCCACGTGACCGCTGAACAGGGGAAGAGCTGCGGCACCCGGAGACCGTGGGACTGCAGGGACAGCGCCAGAAGCCCCGGAAGCAGGTAAGTATGCCTCAGCGCCCTCTCCCCCTCACCCGCCGACCCTGCCGCCGACCGTGACTCGAGTATAAGCCGAGAGGGGCACTTTCAGCCCAAAAATTTTGGCTGAAAATCTCGGCTTATACGGTAACTACAATAACTCCAAAAGGAGAAACAGGCAATTAAAGAGTTTAGATAATATCTAATAAAATCAGCAGGCAAGGGAGGTGGAATTTTGGTTCTTAATTTCACATTATACCATGAAATAAATTTATCAGACATCCAAAACTAAGAAGTTTATCTGGAATCATACGATCCAGTAGTGACTTTTCAAGGGCAATTCTGGAAATTGTCGCCTCCCCAAGATTCATAAAAACATTACCACCACCTCTCTAACCCTTCATAACTGGAATTGAGTCAGTTAGAGGAAAAACGTGTAACGTGGGTGGACCATTTTCTCCAGCCTTTGGTTCAAAATCTACTGGGTTATATCAGAGATTCCAAATAACTTATGGTTTTTGATAAATTCAGTTAGCAACCGGCATATAAGTGGATAAGTTGTGGCGTTGGCAACATTATGGCGAATTGACAGGTATAAGCTATCAACGGTCTCTTACTTTTTGAACAAATTCAGTTCATACACTCATGAGATTACGAAATGGTGTTAGCAGCTACATTTTTATTCAACAATTTTTTTCCCTAATATTTTTTTCCCCAAAACAAAGCGATAGCATGGGGGCTTAATTTCCCCCTTCATTGGCAAATACAGCTTTGGCTGGTTGGGAAGAAAAATCTGCTCAATGAGTTTAATCCGATTTTTAAAATGTCCATTTAATTTGAGAAAAATGATGATCTGTTCTTAATATGGGAGGAGGGAACAGACATAACATCACTTTCATATATAGGGGATAATCCTTTCAACTTAATATATAGAACGGAAACAACTAATTTTTTTATACATTATAGGCTAATGCATATAAAGCAGAAAGTTACCATATTTTAAACATTACAACAACTATTGTATACAATCGATTATAAGCAGACCTGAGTATAAACCGTGGAACCCAATTTTGCCACAAGAAACTGGGTAAGCTTATTGACTACTATAAGCTGGGTATGCATTGTCCCCTCATCCCTGTCCTGGTATGCATGGCTCCTCCATCCTTGTCCTTGTATGCATGGCTCCTCCATCGCTGTCTTTGTACGCATGACTACTTATCCCCTCCTTGTAATGCATGTTTCCTATGTCAAAAAAAGAAAAAAAAAATCCTACTCACCTTTCTGCATGCCCTCGCTGCATCTCGTTCCAGCGCCAGCAGCTCTCCCTGCCGAGCGATCACGTGGCCCTGCTCATCAAGGTAATGAATATTCACTCTACGCCTATGGGAGTGGAGAGGCATGCATATTCTTTACATTAGTGAGTGGGGCCACGTGATTGCTGGGCCTGAAATGCTGATGGCGCCAGAACCAATGAGATGCAGCGAGGGCGAGCAGGAAAGTAAGTAGGATGTCTTCTGGAAGCAGGCAGATTTTGTTGTCACTATGCGCACTATAAGGCCGGGATCACACATGAGAGAAATATGGCCGTCTCTCATGTTAATACCTGGCATTGCCACTGGCATTCAAGAGCGTGCGGCTGCATGTATTGCTATGCGGCCACACGCTCTGCTCCCGAGTGCCGGCGGCTGAGCCTGGTATGAACATGCGAGACTCGGCCGTATTTCTCACATGCGTGACCCTGGCCTAAGAGAAATAAATATTCATTTCTCTTTAGCAGCGGGCACAGTTACAGCCGCAGGATCCTGCCTCCTGTGACCCACTTCTTTGCCGCTCCCTCTACCAAACCGCTCTCTGGGACAATTGACTCATGTATAAGTCGAGGGGGGCATTTTCAGCACAAAAAAGTGCTGAAAAACTCGGCTAATACACGAGTACATGGTAAATTTATTTTGACTCCTTTCTGCCAGGCGACGGGATAGCATGTCAGATGGCAGTATCCCCCGCTTTGAGGTTGGCTCCAGCGGTGAACCCACCTCAAAGCCGTGACATGTCAGTTGTTTTTAACAGCTAACATGTGTGCGCAATGGGCGTGAGTGGAATCACGAGACGCCCATTAACTAGTTAAATGCCGCTGACAAACTGACAGCTGCATTTTACAAGTGCTCCCGGTCAGAAGTACTCGCACCGCTGACCCAGTCACATGATCGGGGGTCATTGGTGCATTGCCATAGCAACCTGAGGTCTCCTTGAGACCTCTATGGTTCTTGATGGCAGATTGCTCTGAGCGCCACCCTGTGGTCGGCGCTCATAGCAAGCCTGCAATTCTGCTACATAGAGGTGATCTGTGCCTCACCTCTATGTAGCAGAGGCGATCAAGTAGTGCATGCTTCTAGCCCCCATGGAGGCTATTGAAGCATGCCAAAATTGAAAAAAAGTGTTTAAAAATATAAAAAAAAATATATTAATTCTAACCACCCCCTTCTCGCCCCGATCAAAATAAAAAATTTAAAAAAAAAAACCTACACATTTGGTATCATCACTTTCAGAATCGCCTGATAAAAAAAAAGGATTAACCTGATCGCTAAACAGCGTAGCGAGAAAAAAAAGCCAAAATTACGTTTTTTTGGTTGCAGCGGCATTGCATTAAAATGCAATAACAGTCGATCAAAAGAATGTATCTGCACAAAAGTGGTATTAAAACAGTCAGCTCAGCTGGCAAAAAATAACCCCTCACCCAACCCCAGATCACGAAGAATGGAGACGCTACAGGTATCAGAAATCTGCGCTATTTTTTATTTTTTTTTTAAGCAGACTTTGTAAATTTTTTTTACCACTTCGATAAAGAGAACCTAGAATTTTGGTGTCCATGAACTCCTAATGACCTGGAGAATCATAATGGAAGGTCAGTTTTAGCATTTAGTGAACGTAGCAAAAAAGTCAAACAAAAAGCAAGTGTGAGAATGCACTGTTTTTGCAATTTCATAGCACTTGGATTTTTTTTTTTTTTACAGTTTTCTGTTACATGACATGGTAAAACCAATGGTATCTTTCAAAAGTATAACTCATCCAGCAAAAAATAAGCCCTCGCATGGCCATATTGATGGAAAAATAAAATAAAGTTATGGCTCTGGAAAGAAGGGGAGCGAAAAAAGAAAAAGCTCCGGGGGTTAAGGGGTTAAAAGTGCCATCTTGCCATCACTTACATACCAACAAAACATCCCAGAGGGAGAATTTAATAGGACTAAATGAAATTGTAATTATGGTAAAGACCATATTGAAGAATCAAATTATGTACATAAATTCAAGGATAGAGGCTATTCAAACTGGATTCTGAATAGAGCAGATACAAGTTGTTTTAAAACAAATGGCGATATAAACAATTTTAAAAATAGAATATCAAAAATGTATTACATTTTTTTCTGAATTCAGTCCACAATGCAGAGCAATTACAATAATTTGAAAATATTTGCTTATACTAAACCAGGATAGTAATCTTTTAGATTTTTTATAACACAGATTTTAAGCAAAACAAGCTTTTATTTTGTCTATAAAACTGGAAGGAAAAAAGGAAGCCAATGAGAAGAATGAACGTTCTAAAACATGGCTTTCGTTAAACAGTTGCTATAAATGTGGGCATAATCCCTATAAATCATGCAGTTTTGCACTGCAATCTACTAATTTCATTAAAAAAAAAGTATCCTATAAAAATGTAATCAATTGTAGCACTTCCTGTGTTCTATTTGATTGAATGTTTAGTGTAGAATATCCAGTATAGGTTATACCACAAGGTCTTTTAAAAGCACACAATGGCATTTATCTAATGCAACTAATTACAATGCAGTACATATATCTATTCTCAGTCTATAGACCTTTTTAAATGGCCATATAGGAGAAATTAGCCCTTTTTTATACCCATGAATGTAAAACAGATCTCTTAGGGGAGGATATTTTATTTTAAAAAAAAAGAAAAAACAAAAAACAAGCTCCTAAATCAAAGATCTTTCTGTATGTTTAAATTAGAAACTAGAGCTCTATTGGGTTTGAATATTAAGCAAGACATTAATTTCTATCATGTGGAATTAATGTGTATTTTTTTTTTCTTTATCATTGTGGTTTTTAATTACTGCCATTAGTGATGAGCGAGCACTAAAATGCTTGGGTGCTCATTGCTCTGGTCGAGCAAATTGGAATACTCGGGTACTTGACCAGAGCAATGAACCCAATGTAAGTCTATGGGAGACCCGAGAATTTTTACCGCGATCCCCCCAGAGTGTCTTTCAGTTCCAAAAATGCCTGAAAATGATGGTAACACTGCTCAAATGACATGGAACATCATGGGGATCGCCCCTGGAAGCATTCCTGACTAAGGTCACAGCTGTAAGCAATGCGGTCAGAGTTTCACGCCATTTTTACAGGTGCACAAAAATCATACAAAAACGAAACTAGAACGGATTTTGATGGGAAATATGTTGTTAAGGTACATCCTTTCCAGGGTAATGACTTGTATATAAGGCAAAATGATTAACCCCAGACCAAAATCTTCTTCCCCCACTTCGGCTTCACACGCATCGTTTTTGATGCGTTTTTCAACTTTTACATTGCTTTCAACCAATACAAATGCATTCACTGGGAAATCTCATTGTAACATTTAACAACCCTAGCTGGCCATGTGGAGTGTGACACATACGGAGACATCTTATCTCAGTCTTAAAGTCTCAAAGCCTATTTTTAGAGGGGCATCAAACGGCATTAATATTCTTAAAGGGCCATTATTAAACAGTGGGTCTCCTATGCTGTTATTGCCTATGAAGAGAGTGGCAGGGCTGCCAACAATTACAACGCACCCCAATACCCCTTTCGTGAGAGGTACAGGAGGGCTTTCTGAAAAAATGTTGCATTGAATGCAAGGCCTGCCCTGCTATCAAGTTATATGCACCCCAATAAGCCTTTGAATCCAGGTACTGGATGGCCACAGGAAAACCCACTTCATATTCATCAGTTGGTCCTGCCATACTGTTTCCTTATGCATTGAATGTAAGGGTTACCTTGACCCAAATTTATACGCACCCCAATCCCCCTAGGAAGAAACATGGAGGGCCTCATTTAAAAAAAAAAATAAAAAAAAAAAATTGGTCCCATTACAAAGGAGCAGGTCTCCTAGACACTTAATGCACATACACTAAGTGTATGGGCTGAAACATTTCCCCATGGGGGATACATTAAAAAAAATATATATTTTTAATTGGGATCACAGACACCCTTGCCAAAAAAATTGACTGTAGCAGCATGGAACACGTGAACCCTGGTGATCTAGTGGTGGAAAATGATGAGAGGTGGAGGAAGGCTTCATTAAAAACCATGCCCAATGATAAGGAGTGGGTCTACTAGGCTTGTAATGACCATACACGAAGTGCATGGACTGAGAAACATTTCACCATAGGGGGTACCTTTTCAAAAAATATTTTATGAACATCAGGTTTGGCAAAAGTTGGACTGCCTGTAGCATCACAGAACACGTTAAGCGTGGTGATCTAGTGGTGGAGAATGAGGAGACATTGCTGAAGGCCTCATGAGAAACTAAGCCCAATGTAAAGGAGTGTGTTTCCTAGACTTGTAATGCCCATACACGTAGTGCATGGGCTGACAAGCATTTCCCCAAGGGGGATACATTTTTTAAAAGTATACTATGGGCATCATAGCCACCCTTGCCAAAAATTGGACTGCCTGTAGCAGCACAGATGATGTTACAGTAAGCCTGGTGATCTAGTGGTGGAGAATGAGAAAGATAAATCATACTGAAATAAAAAAAAAGTAAATAAATAAAAAAAGGCTGTCACTCCACCAATGAAAGTAAATAACAAAAAGGGAGGGGCGAACACAGATTCATATATATGATGCCAGATTGTGTCCTGCCCAACGAGATGTGTTTGTCCCTAGCAACAGCTCAGACAGGGATATAAAAAAAATATAATAGAATTTAAATGTTTTCATACTGTAGAGGTATACACTGGGTCAAAAGTACGGTGCAGAGATATTAAAACAGGAATATATAAGAATAAATGGGGAAAAAATATGCATACATCTCATTTTGATGACAGTTCTCCCTAGGGGAGTTTATTTTGGTTTCTAATTAGTAACGGGCATCTGAAAATCACCGTTGCACAAAAATTGAGTGACTTTTGCATCACGGACTATGTTCACCCTGGTGTTGTACTGGTTGTGGATGAGGAGGATGAGGATAAGGAGGATAACACCAAACAGACGAAATCAGGAAGTGGATAGCCATGTGTGGTTGGGGAGAGGTGCATGACAATACACCTCCACAAAAAAGACAATGTATTACAGGTTATGTTTCGCTGTTTTCACTTGGTGGTGTACAGAAATCTTGCCCAGTCCAGCCCTTGTTCATTTTTATAAGAATCAGCCTGTCAGCATTTTCAGTTGACAGGCGGATGCGCTTATCTGTTAGAATTCCACCAGCGGCACTAAAAACCAGCTCTGACAAGCACTAGCAGCAGGGCAGGCCAGGACCTCCAAGGCGTAGAGAGCCAGTTCATGCCACGTGTCCAGCTTGGATACCCAATATTTAAAAAGGCACAGAGGAATGACAGAGGACATTTGTACCATCTGCAAGGTACTCCCTCAGCATCTTCCCAAACATTACACTTCTTGTGACAGCACCCGTTGCCTCTGTGCCAGCACGATGGGAAGGTCTGAGAAAACTGGACTCCTTGATTGTACAACATACTGACGTCTGCTGTCAGCATTCTCACATGGGAATTTTGTAAGTAAATCAGATTCAAGGGCCCTCTGGTACTGCAACATTTTAGTACACCTCTCTGCCTCTGGCAGAAGAGATTGAAAGTTCTCCTTGTAGTGTGGGTCTAGAAGTGTCAACCAACCAGTAATGATGGTCACCCAAAATATTTATAATGCGAGGGTCACGTGAAACGCAGCGCAACAGAGTCAGCCATGCGTGCCAGACTTCTAACAGGCAACACTTCCATGTCCTCACCAACAGGACGACTGACCATGCTGTCCTCTTCATACTACTCCTCCCTGTCCTCAGGCTATCCCCACTGAACAGACTGCATGACAGCTGTGCTTGTAGTACCGTATATAGTGCATGAAAGTAGCTCCTGTTATTCCTCTGTTGTGAATTCTGCTCTTGGGCTCCCTCCGGTGGTTGCTAGTGGTAGTGCAGTGGTCTCTGGATTGTAAGCTAGGACAGGTGTTTCTGCTTATTGCAGTTCTATTAGGTATTTAGCTGTTTAGGATCCATCAATCCCTGCCAGTTGTCCATTGTATCTTGGAGGGATTGCATCTCTGTCTGGCTCCACTTGCCCTGCCTTCATTTCAGCTAAGATAAGTGTCTGGTTATTTGTTCTCTGTAGCACGCATGCAGTGTGCTTTTATGTGCAGTGCAACCTATTGTGTTTTTGTCCAGCTTAGACTTTGTTGGATTTTTCTGTCATGCTGGAATCTTTGGAGATGCAGATATACATCCTATGTCTTTAGTTAGATATAGTAGATAGTATATTCTGCTGTGGATTTTTCTAGAGTTTTAATACTGACCGCTTAGTACTCTGTCCTATCCTTTCCTATTTTAGTTAGAAGTGCCTCTTTTGCTAAACTCTGTCTTTTCTGCCTGTGTACGTATTTCCTCTTAAACTCACAGTCAATATTTGTGGGGGGCTGCCTATCCTTTGGGGCTCTGCTCTGAGGCAAGTTAGGATTTCCCACTTCAATCTTTAGGTCCTCCGGCTGTGTCGAGGTGTCTAGGCCATGTTAGGTACATCCCACGGCTACTTCTAGTTGCAGTGTCAGTATTCGGATTGCGGTCAGTACAGGTACCACCTACTCCAGAGATAGTCACATGAGGCTCCAGGGTCACCGGATCATAACATTCCTCCTCCTCATTGCCTACCAATCCACGTTGGGAAGACATGAGGCTGGGCTGAGTGTAATCCCCCTGCATGGTTCCTTGCTGTAATGCATCCTCTAATTGTGAGCAGAGAGGTTTTCAGAATGCTGAGAAGTGGGTCGGTGACGCTAATTATGGTGTCATCGCCGCTCACCATCTTGGTGCAGTCCTCAAAAGTTTTGTAGGATGGTACATATGTCTGACATCCATGTTCACGCCTAAGGTCTTGTGTGGAGTCTGAACTGAATATCGACGGCCTTGTGGATGTTAGGTAGTCAACACCTGCCCTCTCCTGCTTACAAATTTTTTCCAACATATGCAGCGTAGAGTTCCATCGCATGGGGACATCACACACCAGTCAGTGAGCCAGAAGCTGCAAATGCTGCTGAAGCAAGGCAAGGGCGACTGAAGCAGTAGCTGACTTTCTAAAATTGGCAGACAGACTGCGTACTTTCACTAGCACAACCGGCAGCTCCGGGTAGCTTTTAAGAAAACGTTGAACCACAAGGTTAAGCACATGAGCCAGGGAAGGTACGTGTGTGAGCTCACCTTGCCTGAAAGATGCCACCCGGTTCTGGCCATTGTCACATGACCATGCCTGGCTGTAGGTTCAGTGGTGTCATCCTAAATATCTGACTGCTCTTTCAGTGCCGTCCACAACTCTTCTGCACTGTGCGGTTTGTCACCTAAGCAGATAAGCTTCAGCACAGCCTGTTGCCGCTTGGCTGAGGCAGTGCTTCCATCTTCTGACTGATGTGTTGATTTCAGAGATGGAGGCTGAAGAGGAGGAGGTGGTGGTGGTACAGGAGCTGTAGACTGTGGGGGCAACCCTGATTGACGTAGGGCCCGCAACCCTCAGAGTGGGGAGGATGTGTTCCATCCCAATGTCTAACTGGGTCCCAGCTTCCACTATATTAACCCAGTGTGCCATCAGTGAGATGTACCATCCCTGCCCACAAGCACTTGTCCACATGTCCATGGTTATGTGGACTTTCCAAGTAACAGCATTGCTGAGGGCATGGGTAATGTTGTGGGACACATGCTGGTGTAATGCCGGTATGGCACACTGGGAGAAAGTGGCAACTGGGGACCAAGTACATTGGGATGGCCGCCATCAGGTTGCTTAAAGCTGCAGTCTCAGAGAGCCTAAAAGGCAACATTTCGAACGCAAGCAGAAGAGAAATGTTCAAATTTAGTACTGTGGCCTGTGGGGCATCGGCTGGATATTTCCACTTGCGTTCCAATGACTGGGGTATAGACAACTGTAGGCTGTGCTCAGACAAGGACATGGCGGGCTTTGTGATGGTGCTGCTTGACTGTGGGCAACAACAAGTGCAGGGCCCGAGGCAGCTTCATATGCACGGTGTACTGGGGATTGACTTCTATGATAAGAGTGGAAGAAGCAGTGGTGTCAACTGCAGACAGTGTTCCAGGAGCCTGGGGTTCGGCCCACAAAGTCAGGAGCTGTTCTGCCATGTGCCTGATCATGCTGGTGGTGGTCAGGTTGGTAGTTTTGCTACATCTGCTGATGCGTGCATGGCAGGTGCTGCAAATGGCCTGTTTGGGGTTATTGGCAGAGTCTTTAAAAAAATAACCAGACTCGGGAAGATCCAACAGTTGGAATGGCAACTTCCCTCTTGTTGGTGTTACGGGGAATAGATGCACGCCTTCTGTCTGTGGCCACCACACTGCGTCTTCCTGCCTGTTGGGGTGATATGCCTCCTTCCCCATTTGTGCTGCTGTCCGTGTTCTGCATGTCCTCCTGCCAGGTTGGGTCAGTCACTGTCATCCACCACCTAGTCTTCCACATCTGCACCCTTGCTCCTCCTCCTGACTTTCTGGCAATTGTGTCTCATCATCGTCAACCTCTTGTGACACTTTCCCACCATCGTCTTCGTGTGACCGTGACTGGTCAAAGCTTTGGGCATCACCACATGCGGTCTCATCTGGCCCCACTTCAAGTTGACCAGCCGAGAGTCCAGAATCTTGGACAATCTGAAGAGCTGTTCAGTTTTTCATTTCAAGTGTGGGATCAGTTGTCTCAGGGCACTCGGCATGGTGGGAGGAAGGAGGATCAGGGTTAGGAATATCCTGGCCACACTCACGGCTACTCAGACTTGACCATGTGGAAGACAAGATGGTGGTGGTGGCTAAGTGAGTGGAAGCATTATCCGCTATCCAACCAACAACTGTTTCACACTGCTCTGGCTTCAATAGTGGTTTGCTGCAATCCCCTAGAAACTGCGACAGGAAAGTCTAGCGTGAAAAAGTGGGTCTTTGTTTTGGCCCACTTTCAGTTTGGCCACAGCCTCGTCCTCTGCATGCACCATCAGCATCATGTCCACTTCCACTTCCCCATCCCTTGCCCTGTCCATTTTAAGTGGACTACTTAAATATTTTAAAAGCTCAAAACAAATGGATTTATTTGGAGAAAAATGATGTGATCACTATGCCTGAAAAGCAAGTATTTGGAGAACACAGATACACCAAGCGTCTGACAGATGACGGTTTAAAAAATATAAAAAAACACAAACTTTTTTATTTTAACAAAAAATAATGAGTAGACCAAGGCTAGCAGACAGAACCATGCAACTTATGCCTATAAAGAGAAGATTTTTCCACCACACATACACCAGGTGTCTGACGAGGTAACAGACTGAACTAAATGTAGGCTTGATTTTTTTGGGCACACCAAAATTGTTTGACTGAAAAGAAAATGTAATACTAAACTTGTCAGATAGTTTGCACAATGAAATGCAATGCATGTGGTATACAACTCACAGTGATAAATCGAAGAACTATAGCTAAATATTTTTGGGCCAGCTACAGATATTTGGGGCAGCAAAATGGTGTCCAAAAGTGTTGTAAGACAATATTACAAAATGGATAGTAAAAAAAAAAAAATAAGGGGGGGCAGATTTTTGGTCGCACTCACATCTGATGCCTGTGACGAAAAAAATAAAATAAAAAATTCTTAGATTGGCACACTCTTCTATTGCAATGATCTGGTCTGCAGCGTGACCAAGCAAATAAATGTATTAAAAAGGGGACTATGGATTGTTTTAAAATAAAATGAGCAGGTATAAGCCAAATAATCCCAGAAATACTCAGTGCTCGCAGAGTGCACAGAGCACAGTGATACTCAGGTGAGTACCGAGTAGTGGCGAGCACGTTAGCTCGTCACTACAGATAATGCATAATAGCTGTAAATATACATAATGATGAGAAATTAAAGGGTGGAGAGAGTGTAAAACAAAATAAAGCAATACTGAGGGTGTTGCTCATATGGTATAAATAGGAAATAGTCAAGATCTTGCAGTAAATCAGCAGCAACAAATGGTAAAGAATATAGCAGCAGTTACACAGAATAGAAATTGGCTACAATATACCAAACTGGTCACCAAGAGATATCAGCTATATGAAAGGGAGAATGAGTAAACATACATATAATTGACCAGATCAATTTTATAATAAATGATTGAATACCAGATGATATGGTGTGACATGTATAGAATAAACACAGACAAGGATTAAGGGAGAGAGAAAGAAAGACCTGGGTCATATGTTAGGTGTCGAGTTCCCTCCATTGTACAGGGGGAATCTCGAGCCATGTCCTCTGCAGTCTCCGATTTTTTCCCCAACCGCAGAGGAGTCTGCTCAGCAAAGATGCTGGTCCCAGCGTGTTGCTCAAGCTGATGCTGTGTGTCTGGTTACTACTGTCGTTCCTGGTTCAGCCATTATAACCAACAGTGGTCAGTGGCAAGCAGACGCTCCTGGGACTAAGTCCTGCTTTTTCTCAACTGAGCATGCCCGTGGGACGACCTCTCATTGGAGGTCAGGGGTCACATGCTCTGGTCCTGAAGCGGCCCTGATTGGACCACTGGGAAGGTCTCGAAAGGATGCTGCTATAAAAAGGTTTGCATGTCTGCTCAGCCATGCACTAGTGTAAACCTAAATTGTGTGTGAGCTTGTATGATTGTATCTGGTGAATGCTCCTTAATGTTCCCCTTCCCTCCGGTTGTTGCTCGGGCATTAGGGTGAGTGGAGCCAAGATACAGCGCCAGTCAGTGGCCAAGCCTCCGCCACACACTAGGTCAGTGTCAGTAGCGGAGTATGCAAGCAGGATGCAGCGCGCACTAATTAAGCTATTGCTTTCAGTTAGCGGTTCGCAGTCGCATCCTCATTAATAATCTGAACACAATACCTTTGTAGGGCAAAAATTCCCGCTTGAAACCAACATCTGTTTCCGGGAGTCCTCAGGCGTGGGCTCAAAAGTCACTGAGTGTCAGAGCAGGTTCAACCACCAGTGTAGTGTGGGTGAGCGTTGGGGGATCCCACTAAATCATACTCTGCTGCACTCTCAGCTAACAGGGTACAGTGTTCTATTGTGCTCTGCAGCTCTGTGAAGTAACCGTTCACATCTTTTCATACCAGGTGTACGTTGGTGTAATACCGCCATAGAGTGCAGCTATTACTCAGCAGCAGGTACCATCACTACACAGTGGACCCCGGGCTGCGAATGCACCTTATTTCCATATTTATATTTGGTGCGTTCCGCCAGTCCCAACAGGTCACTGGGTTATCTCTTAGGCTACGTTCACATTTGCGTTGTGCGCCGCAGCGTCGGCGCCGCAGCGCACAACGCAAACAAAAACGCAGCAAAACGCATGCACAACGCTGCGTTTTGCGCCGCATGCGTCGTTTTTTTTCATTGAATTTGGACGCAGCAAAAATGCAACTTGCTGCGTCCTCTGCGCCCCGACGCGGGCGCCGCAGCGACGCATGCGGCGCAAAACGCAAGTGCGCCGCATGTCCATGCGCCCCCATGTTAAATATAGGGGCGCATGACGCATGCGGCGCCGCTGCGGCGCCCGACGCTGCGGCGCTGGCCGCAAATGTGAACGTAGCCTTAGTGACCTGCTTGGTTTATTACAGCTGGTTGCCATTTCCCCATTTATGTTATTTTAGTGTACTTTGCTTCTCTCCTATCTCCACCAATTTATGGTATATATTACATATTGAGTTGCTATAGCATCACCTTGTTAGGTCACACAAGATGTGTGTGTGACCATCTTAATGGTTTGCTGCCAAATTGTATATAAGAGGTTTATGGCCAAAGAAATCAGTACAAAAGCAAACAGATGTAGCTCAAATGATTTCTGATTTATTGCTCAAAAAGCACAGTCTTTTATAGGGGAAAATCAGGTGGTTTCATCACATTACATGACTTGTTTTTCAACTAATAATTATTACAAGTCATTGATCTCACATGATCTGTCATTATCTTTAATTACTATAGGATCATTATTATAATGTTTTACTGCTGTACTGGTTATCACCCTAATGGTATACTGTTAGGGCAAGCTGACATCTGTCTTGCACGTATATTGATATTGGGTTTATGAGGGGAGAAATATCCCCATGTGCAGTTACATTTATTCTTGATCAGGTTGAGATGGTTGCATAATCCACCCAGCTTGTGACAATTATGAACTTTGTCACAAAGAAGAATCGAAGCACAGAAAAACATGTTTGAGGACATTTTCAACAAAGCATCCATTTTTAAATATAAGCTGGATTAGATTTATATACATCTTCATGTATTACTCATTATTTCCTTAACAGTCCCCCTTTGGAGATATGCAAAATGAAAATCCTAATCTCGTCGAGCCTATCGATCTGTCCTCCCGGCCTATCTTACTGGACCAATCTCTGGAACCTAACTGAAATAATCTTCACCGTATATACGAGACGACCCATCTCTAGTAGATGGACCCCCTCCTAACGGACTTGCACAGGAGGAAGTCAGATCCTACTCTCTCCCTCACTGGTGTGTTTGAGGCAGGCATACTCTGGGGGAGGTGAATATAGCATTGGACTCCTGGTTTCACAGCAGTATCTTTCATCTAAGAAATCATCAGTCGGCATGCATGATCATCACTGTGGTTTCCATGGTTTTCATCATCGTTTTCTTATGGCATGAAGCTACGTAGCATAGAATTAAGGCTAAATACAATCAAAACACATTGACCCATTAAACTAGCAATAATTATTCTTTAAGTGCATTTATGGCATCCCCAGTGGATTCTATAAGCCGTTGCCGATTATAGTATAGGTAGGTAGTTTATCCATTTTGGAGAAGAAAACGGTGTGAATCCAGCTCCAGAATAAAATGCGAAAATTTTATATAAACATTTAAAACGCTGCTAGAACATGACCAGCATGATAGGTGACAGAGCAACCAGCACCTGACTGGACGCGTTTCGGGCAACGGATGTGCCCTTAGTCCTCAGTCAGTTTACTGAGGACTAAGGGCACATCCGTTGCCCGAAACGCGTCCAGTCAGGTGCTGGTTGCTCTCCGTCACCTATCATGCCGGTCATGTACTAGCAGCGTTTTAAATGTTTAAATAAAATTTTTGCATTTTATCCTGGAGCTGGATTCACACAGTTTTCTTCTTCATGCCAATCAGTGTTGTGGCAGCAACACTTTGTCTCCGTGCTCGGATTGACTTCTACCATCTCGTCTGAACCAAGGGTGAGCTGAAACACCGTTTTTTTCTTGAATTTATCCATTTTACATTCTTATTTACCCCAATCTCAGGGATGATTATTTCAAAGCCAGGAACAAGATGACAGGAGTTTGAACCCATGTACTTCCTGTGACACCCCAACATTATGTTTCTTAACTAAAATTTACCAATTTTGTCAGCATTCCCCTTCCTCCCAAGTTTAGTACTCTAGCCTAGTACATATAACCCTGTGTCATCCTTTGAGGGGTTGTCAATGGTGAGGTACAGAACTATGCATCCCTCCTTGGGGCAATGAGTGTCACGGATGGGGAGTATTGAACCTGGAAGGCCCCTCTGACCCTTAAAGGGGGCTTTGGACAGGGTCATGCAGGTTAATAGGCTGGTTCCCCATTTGTCTCTGCATTGCAGGGCCTGGACTGGTTGATATCCTCAGTCACTTTCACTAGTGTACCACACAACAAGTGACCAATCCTCACAGTTTGAACCTTCCCATTTCAGTAGTGGTGACAGATTAATTGTCTACTTAACCAGATGTCAAACTGTGCCATGGGGCCTGGGCATTTTACTATGAGGCAATACTTAAATTGATGTGTTACTCTTGGGGTGGAGACATTATACCAGAAGGTCACTATACTCTTATGAGTGACTGCCCCCTGGTGACTGGCTACCTCTTGGTATAAATAAAGGATAAGTGTTAGATGGATAGAGAGTGGCAGCCACCACTGGCCTCTGGATCTGGCATCTCCTTGCAGTGGGAAGCATGGACCCATTAACTGCTGTGGTAGTAGACAGGACTTGGAACGAGCTGTCATCTTTAGGTTCGAGGGTACGTCTGTTGAACCTCTAGGTGGTGAGGACTCCATAACCGGGCAAGATCTGGTGGGCACCTTCTAGGTCCTCAGGATCTGGAATAGATGGAACTTGAAAACATTTTGGTCACATGTTTTAGTTATCTTAGTCAGCATATGGGCAACTATAGTGGGGAAATATAATCCTAAACTATTTACAAATAGGATGTTATAGGGCTAAGTTTGTTGGACCTGCTAGAGTGTGTGTGTGTGGACAACCCCAAGGAGAAAATTAGATACTTATGCTATAACTTCTCGGTTACCAACCAGTATTATGTAGGGTTTTTTGTTCTGAGGCCTTAAATTTTCTTTGTTCCTCCTTAGATGTATTTCATCTGGTGTGGCTCCATCTTGGATCCATTAATTCTTTTTCTATTTTGGATGCTTGATTTTGGAGTGTCAGGGCATCTATTTTCAGGGTTATCCCTTTTCCTCTGTTTCTGGATCCATATTAGAGTACAGACGAGATGTTTGAGTCAAGTGGCATCACTGCTGCTTCTTTTGCTGTTGCTTCAGTCAGTCTGCTGCACACTGCTCCCCTTGAGGTGTCTCCAGTGTGTGTCTTCACCATTACCACCGCAACTCTTCCTGACATCAACAATGACTCCATCAGTTCTTGTATGGCTTTGTGGTCTCTGACCGGTGTTCTGTTAGCCGTGATGAAGTCTTTCCTTCCAGATTGGTTGTAGCTTCATGTTGAGTGGACCTCTTGCATGCTTCTGTCAAGGTCCACAGTTTTGCCTTCGGATGGAGGCAGTGGTTTTGCTAGCAGCACAGTATCTTCTGTGACTACTGCTATCCCAATGTGTGAACAGCCTTTTGGTCTGCATACTTTGACCAATCCACAAAGAGACCATCAGGTCAGGATATTCCAGAAGTACATCAGTGACTGAGTCAAGTCTGGAGGTTACTTGCCTCATGAGAGTGAGAAACTAGTGTTGAACCATTTCAGAGTAGACTACCTCTTCCACTTGTGTGTCAGATATGATCTTCATCATCTCCCCCCTTGGGAGCGGTAGGAGAGTAGCGGAATTAAGGAATGCACATCTGGAGATGGCTGTCTGGGAGCAGAATAGCGAATTGTAGACCTAGCCAAAGCACCTGTTTGCTGCCTGCCACCTGTGTCTGGGCCAGAATGGCAGTAATGTCATGGGGTGCCATTAACTTCAGCTGGTGGCCTAGAACAATGTCAAACGTTTTATCCAGCAACAGGTGGTTTGTAAACATGGCTCTCTTAGATCATTACTCTAATGTAATATTGCTGTAGCGGTTATTTCTCTACTGGTTATCACCCTAATGGTGTAATGTTAGGTCATGCTGACATCTGTCTTGCACGTATATGGATATTGGGTTTACGAGGGGAACAATCTCCCCATGTGCAGTTACATTTATTCTTGATAGGCTGGGTGGACTATACAACCATCTCATAGTCCTTTTGTAACCTGGTAACAACTAAGAACTTTGTCACAAGGAAGAATCAGAGCACAGAAAAAACGTTTGAGGACATATCTTCAGCAAAGTGTCCATCTTTAAATATAGGCTGGATTTGATAATTCTAATATAAATTTGTCTTTTTTCATACATTTCCTTAACAACCTAACTTGGCCTAGCAATATAGATAAAATTAATCTTGGTTATATGTTCCCTGTACCTAATCTAATAGTCATCTGTGCATTTTATATACTTTTTTTGTAAAAAGCTGAAAACCTTGCCATCATGATATCACTGCTTTTATTGCATTCCGGATATTTTTGGTTTTGATATACACTGCTCAAAAAATATGAAGGGAACACTTAAACAACAGAACATAACTCCAAGTAAATCAAACTTCTGTGAAATCAAACTGTCCACTTAGGAAGCAACACTGATTGATCATTTCACATGCTGTTGTGCAAATGATAATTGCCAATAATTTCCATCTGTTGTCTATTCCAAGACACCCTCAATAAAGGAGTGGTTCTGCAGGTGGGGACCACAGACCACATCTCAGTACCAATACTTTCTGACTGATGTTTTGGTCACTTTTGAATGTTGGTTGTGCTTTCACACTCCTGGTAGCATGTGCCGGACTCTACAACCCACACAAGTGGCTCAGGTAGTGCAGCTTATCCAGGATGGCACATGAATACTAGCTGTGGCAAGCAGGTCTGCTGTGTCTGTCAGCATAGTGTCCAGAGGCTGGAGGTGCTACCAGGACACAGGCCAGTACACCAGGAGACGTGGAGGGGGCCTTAGGACGGCAACAACCCAGCAGCAGGACCGCTACCTCAGCCTTTGTGCAAGGAGGAACAGGAGGAGCACTGCCAGAGCCCTGCAAAATGACCTCCTGCAGGCCACAAATGTGCATGTGTCTGCACAAACGGTTAGAAACCGACTCCATCAGGATGGTCTGAGTGCCCGCCGTCCACAGATGGGGGTTGTGCTCACAGCCCAACACTGTAGGATGATTGGCAATTGCCACAGAACACCAGGATAGGCAAATTAGCTACTGGTGCCCTGTGCTCTTCACAGATAATAACAGGTTCACACTGAGCACATGTGACAGATGTGACAGTGTGGAAATGCAGTGGAGAGCGATCTGCTGCCTGAAACATCCTGCAGCATGACCGGTTTGGCAGTGGGGTGGCTTTTTCTTTGGAGGGCCACACAGCCCTCCATGTGCTCGCCAGAGGTATCCTGACTGCTGTTAGGTACCAAGATGAGATCCTCAGAACCCTTGTGAGACCATATGCTGGTGCGGTTGGCCCTGGGTTCCTCCTAATGGAGGACAATGCCAAACCTCATGTGGCTGGAGTGTCAGCAGTTCCTGCAAGATGAAGGCATTGAAGCTATGGACTGGCCCACCCATTTCCCAGACCTGAATCCGATTGAAAACATCTGCGACATCATGTCTTGCACCATCCACCAACGTCACGTTGCACTACAGACTGTCCAGGAGTTGGTGGATGCTTTTGTCCAGGTCTGGGAGGAGATGCCTCAGGAGACCATCCACCGCCTCATCAGGAGCATGCCTAGGCATTGTAGGGTGGTCATACAGGCACATCGAGGCAACACACACATACAACTGAACATCATTTCCTTATCTTGAGGCATTTCCACTCAAGTTGGATCAGCCTGTAATTTGATTTTCCACTGATTTGAGCATCATTCCAAATCCAGACTTCCATGGGATATTCATTTTGATTTACATTGATCATTTTTATGCTTTATTGTCCTTAACACATTCCACTATGTAATGAACAAAGATTTGCAATTTAAATATTTCATTCAGTGATATCTAGGATGTGATATTTTAGTGTTCCCATAATTTTTTTGAGCAGTGTAATAAAACCAATTTTATTTGTGTGGCCAGATTTGCAGGTTTTCATAGTTGAATGCTGTCTATGGCTTCCTTCACTTTTGATACATTAGAGCCTCCTGGCTTGCTGCCATTTTGCTTAGGATACACTTTATATTTTCTTGTAAGAAGTCTTTATTATATCAATTAGATGAGTTTGCTTAAAAATGGCAAAAAAATTATAATTGCTGTATTCTATAATTTTAAAAAAGTAGGCAGGTAAGAACTTTACTGTAAAAAGGACATTTTTAAGATAACTACTTCCAGAGAAGGGTCCAATAACAAGAAATAACTTGGAACATTTTATGGGGAATGGTTTGATTATTAGAGCCATCCAAAGAAAGGTTTTGACAAGTAAATGTAATTTTTTTGTGACGGACCCCAATTACAAACTTTTTAATGCAATGTTATGGATGAAACCAATGATGATCGTTCAAATTTAAGAACAAATAAATACCTTACAAAGAAAAAAATTATGATTTATTTATACTTTGACTATTTTAGCATTCCACTTTTCCTGCATGGAAGAAAATCAAACTTTCTGGAATCTCCATTAGAAAATTGATGCTTGTAGTGGTTTCACCATTTCAGGTTAATGGAATGCTAATTAACAAATTAACAACCAATGACAGTTAAGTTTCTCTATAAACAGAGGACAGCCATTTTTAATCACCAGCATGAGAAAAAAAAAACCTTGTCCGATGTATACGGGGACCGAGCCGTCAGTTTTGACATTTTTTGCACTTGTGGGATAAAATTAAATTTTACCACTGTTACGTCAGAAAACTACACAATAGTTCTTATATAAAGTGTGTTTTATATTGCACAATGACATCTCAGTAACATCTGGAAGCCCCAAAAAGGAAATTTAATTCAATAATATTTATGAATTATGACAATATCTTGTATAAATCATGACAAATTTCTTGTTACTACAACAAGATAGTCAGTTGTTGGCTACATTGTTTAATTCCATAAAATAATTTTCAGAAACATTGCAAGGTTAACTCTGAATAGTGTGAATACCTACAGTATAAAATAGGGAAGATTGAAGCATTTGTCAGCTGATCATCACCTTGAAGAATAGAAGATCAGGTACATCAAGTGGATCTTACCAGACATTGGTCTAATTTAGAATTAGATCTAGAATTACAAGTTTACAGTAAAGAAATACAGTTCTTGAAATTAATAGGTTTATGATGTTGTAGCATCGGTTACTTTGTTGCTGCAATTAGAATTGTTAAAAGCTTAATTTACTTTGAGTTCTGATGAAGAGTGGAGTTCAAGGAGGTGAAGAAATTTTAGAATAGGGCTCAAATCTTTACCTCCAATGCTAGAAAGAATTACATTAAATTGTCAAAAAACCTAATGTACCACCAAATATCATGTATAAACCACCATGGCCATGCATAAAGTCCCCCCTTAAAAGGTTTTCTAGCTTTTATTATACTGTATATCCTATGGATATGTGATTTTGTACTATATTGAAAATAATTTTTCACTGAGCTAAATAGTGAAAAATGTCTGAAGATGCTGAAGAAAAGGAAATTCCTGTAGACTCCTGGAATAGAATATATGAACCATAGCGGTAGGACAACTATAATTCAGTAATTTTACATCAATAAGTATTCAATAGCTGCTATAATATTAAATAAAATAATTATATACACACACATACAGTACAAACCAAAAGCTTGGACACACCTCATTTAAAGATTTTTCTGTATTTTTATGACTATGAAAATTGTAAATTCACACTGAAGGCATCAAAACTATGAATTAACACATGTGGAATTATGTACTTAAAAAAAGTGTGAAACTGAAATTTGAGATCTTTGGTTCCATCCACCGTGCCTTTGTGCGACGCAGAAAAGGTGAACCGATGGACTCTACATGCCTGGTTCCCACCGTGAAGCATGGAAGAGGAGGTGTGATGGTGTGGGGATGCTTTGCTGGTGACACTGTTGGGGATTTAATCAAAATTGAAGGCATACTGAACCAGCATAGCTACCACAGTATCTTTCAGCGGCATGCTATTCCATCCAGTTTGCGTTTAGTTGGACCATCATTTATTTTTCAACAGGACAATGACCCCAAACACACCTCCAGGCTGTGTAAGGGCTATTTGACCAAGAAGGAGAGTGATGGGGTGCTACGCCAGATGACCTGGCCTCCACAGTCACCAGACCTGAACCCAATCGAGAGGGTTTGGAGAGCACTGGACCGCAGACTGAAGGCAAAAGGGCCAACAAGTGCTAAGCATCTCTGGGAACTCCTTCAAGATTCTTGGAAGACCATTTCCGGTTACTACCTCTTGAAGCTCATCAAGAGAATGCCAAGAGTGTGTAATGCAGTCAAAGCAAAAGGTGGCTACTTTGAAGAACCTAGAATATAAGACATTTTCAGTTTCACACTTTTTTGTTATGTATATCATTCCACGTGTTAATTCATAGTTTTGATGCCTTCAGTGTGAATTTACAGTTTTCATAGTCATGAAAAGACAGAAAAATCTTTAAATGAGAAGGTGTGTCCAAACCTTTGGTCTGTACTGTATACATACTGTGCACACTATATATATATATATATATATATATATATATATATATATATATATATATATATATATATATATATATATATATATATATATACATATATATATACATATATATATATATATATATATATATATTTATTACACACACACACATATACACACACATATACACATACATACACACTGTTAAAAGCAGAAAAATGTCTTTAATAACTTGCTTTCAATTATATAAGATTTTTTGCCAACTAACCATATTCAAATTTGTTAATAACAAAGAACACAGAGATAGCTTTTGATATTAGTAACCAAACAGACAATGGCGCTTCTGCACTGAGGTAAAGGAATGTTTGTGTCATCATCCAATTAAGACAATGTAAATTAATAATAATATTGGTGACTTCAAATCCTGGAATCAAGATTAAGGCCCATACAACAGACGAAAAAAAGATTTGTTCCATCTCTCTAATAGGATTATACATAATGTGTTATTGCAACATGCAAATCTGTGGTTAATCTACACTGACACAGGTATAATAGGGAAATATATATGTAAGGGCAATGCACAGTAATCCCCAGGGGGAAGTAGGACTTCACTGGGTTTTGAGGCTTAAATGGGGTTGTGATGCACCTTACATTATATTGGGTTTTCAAACACTTATTTGTCTTCTAAGAAATGTTTAATTGTTTTATACAGGCAACTATATAGGAAAAATATATATAAGTGATCGTGAAGAGAAAACTTTATTATGTAAACCTACTATATTTTGACCACTTTCCACTGTAAATCTATATAATGAAGACCCCTAAATTAATTCAAGGCAGAAATATAAATTGACAAGAACATTCATGGTAGGAAATAATCTTATCTTATCCTGGTGATGAGCAATACTTGTAAATCTGATGCATGTAAAAGTGATCAAGGTTAATTATAGAAAGTAGTTAAACTGTTAGCTTTAAGATTATATAGTAATGCAACTTATTAAATCCCACATTTGATATGCCCCCCCCCCCATTTAATAATAAAATGGATTACTCATCTATACAAGACAAGGAATAAAGGAATAAATAAGTTAGAAGTGTAACAAGGCACAAATTTTAATAGTCACCAAGATTATAATAAAATGTAAATTTAAGTTAAGGGGTATTCGTATCTCCAAGACATTATCTTAACAACACAGCAAAAACTTCTAATTAAGAAATTTAAGTATAGATTCTCTGATTCACCATGTTGCTATACAAATAAAGGGCATTGTAGTATAGCTTCTACATCTATTGTTACGACCAATGAGAATGTTATCATAACCATGGATATCTAAGCTACTGCAAAGTCTTGCATAAGTGGCAATGAATCAGAAGAACTATCCTACAGTTCTAATTACATATATTTGCCAATATTATTACACCAACCACATATTGTGATAGGGATATTCCCATCTCCAAGAACCTATTGAAACTTAAAGTTAATGTGATTAGGAAGCCTGGTCTCTTGTACAAGTCACATTGCTTCATACCTGTACATAAGGGAAAAAGCATACAAGCATAAGATTCTCTTATCAATCAGGAGAGAATATCACAAGTGCATGAGACACACAAGAAGGTCATTGATTTTTGTAATTGACTTTCTACAAATTAAAGCAGTAAAAGAAAAAACCTAGACGTTTGCCACAAGATATTGAAATGATTGTATTGAAAAGGAACCGAAAAACAAACAATGATTAGCCATCCATCCTTCAGAAACAACAAATTAAGACCTAATAAACCAGAAAGGAAAATGAGATGTGAGGCAGAGAACGGTCTACTATAAGGTTTAAGGAGATATTAAGAATTAACTAAAGAAAAATAGAACTTCAAGTATTCCCACAAAAGATAATACTCCAGTGTTCACATCAGCTTGAAAAAAGTTAGTTTATTTTAAGTTTTTGTATACATTACCATTTATTTATTTTTTATTTAAAATGCATTTTCTTACTTTAAAAATTACTTCTCGTCTTAGAAACTTATATTTTTAGGGAGTGTTACAGAGCTGATGTGTATTGGTTTTTGTTCAAGATTAAAATTTTGTTTTATTTTATATTGCCATATACAGATTAGTTTATTCTTAAAATGACAATGCTTGGATGGGATAATCCAGCATTATTGCTAATTTTTAACCATTTACCTATGATTTTAGTGCAGATTACAGTATGGTGAAAAGCATAGCTGTCTGTTGATACAAGAATCAGATTCTTTTGTTGATCTTTTTACTTTTGGTTGGCTCTAAATCGTTCAGAAAAGTTCAAAGCACATTGGAAATAAAAAAATAAAAAAATTGTCTTTTTGCGAATACATTCTTTTTTAAAATGGACGAAACTTATGCAAATAAAATTAAATTATCCTTCATCTCCAGCCTAGGATCATTCTGTATTAAACATGTATTTTCTAGTCAATTAGAGTTGATTTCTTTTGCCAGCCTTTTAAGATTCAGCAAACAAATAGTGGACAGCCATCATTTTTCTGAACTGGCACAAAGCTAATTTCAAAGCAAAATCACGAACTATTAAATTTCATTTGAATACCATTGCCTCACTCTAGGATTACGGTGTTAAATCCTTTTTGCAGTCCAAGCTATTCAATGCTGCAAATTTGTGGTGAATTTATTTAATATAATTTTTTTTCAGAAAACATTTTTCTAAATATTAGCCATTACAGAATTACATACTGTTCAAAGTAATTCTATCTCAAGGCTAAAAGGGAACAGCGTAAATTATAAAGATCTACCAGTAAGCCACAGCTCTTATATACAAGCGGTATGAACTGACCGTAAGACAAAATGTGATGCAAATCTTCACTACACAGATATGTATGCATCATGGCGAGGCATGCTGGAGGATAAAGCATGACGGATGTGGAGCCACAGTATCATCACTGGAGGTTTATCCAACTATTACATAGTCTTGGATATCACATTAGTAGTGGAGTCAAAATATTTTTTTAAATAAAACCCCTCAATGCTAACCAATATATTGTACAAGAGTTTTGCTTTGTGACACCTAATGTAATAGAATAGGAGTATTGCTATTATCTGGTAATACATGGTGAAGTATTTTTCCATATATGACAGTTTTTGGAGATCAAATGTATGAGACTCACTCTAAATGCCATATAGAAGAGCAGACATATGTGGGGCTGATCAGCATGAATACACAGGAAATGAAAAACAGAATCTGTTCACAAGATACGCAAAAAATAAAATCAGCAGCCAAACACCTTCCCCCTGGATTGTTATGCCTTGTTTTATCAGTAGGGGCTGTGGAGCAAAGACTTGGGCCTCACTAATTGATCTTTCACAAGTACAAATAAAGCCCGTGTCAGTTGTGGATCCAATTTTTAGGATTCTTTCACGATAAAAACCAACACCCATCAGTGTTTCATTTGTAATGGTCACTTAATGAAAAATAAATTGCAAAGCTTTTCCTACTTTGTGCTATGTTGGTAGCAAAAAGTCCAGTTCATGATTTTCTCAGACTTATGGGCAACCTTGATCTGATTTTTTTTTTTATTCTTTTACAATGACCTTTAGTTATATTTTAATAAAGATTTTGCCCATCTTGAGCAGAATAAAACCATTTCTCAGTTTCATACTAATGCATGCAGAAAAAAAATGCATATAATTTTACTTATATCTGACAAGGTTTTAACCCCTTAAGCCCCGAGGGTGGTTTGCACGTTAATGACCGGGCCAATTTTTACAATTCTGACCACTGTCCCTCTATGAGGTTATAACTCTGGAACGCTTCAACGGATCTTGGCGATTCTGACATTGTTTTCTCGTGACATATTGTACTTCATGTTAGTGGTAAAATTTCTTCGATATAACTTGCGTTTATTTGTGAAAAAAACGAATATTTGGTGAAAATTTTGAAAATTTCGCAATTTTCCAACTTTGAATTTTTATGCCCTTAAATCACAGACATATGTCACACAAAATACTTAATAAATAACATTTCCAACATGTCTACTTTACATCAGCACAATTTTGGAACCAAAATTTTTTTTTGTGACGGAGTTATAAGGGTTAAAAGTTGACCAGCAATTTCTCATTTTTACAACACCATTTTTTTTAGGGACCACATCTCATTTGAAGTCATTTTGACGGGTCTATATGATAGAAAATACCCAAGTGTGACACCATTCTAAAAACTGCACCCCTCAAGGTACTCAAAACCACTTTCAAGAAGTTTATTAACTGTTCAGGTGTTTCACAGGAATTTTTGGAATGTTTAAATAAAAATGAACATTTAACTTTTTTTCACACAAAATTTATTTCAGCTCCAATTTGTTTTATTTTACCAAGGGTAACAGGAGAAAAGACCCCAAAAGTTGTTGTACAATTTGTCCTGAGTACGCCGATACCCCATATGTGGGGGTAAACCACAGTTTGGGCGCATGGCAGAGCTTGGAAGCAAAGGAGCGCCATTTGACTTTTCAATGCAAAATTGACTGGAATTGAGATGGGACGCCATGTTGCGTTTGGAGAGCCCCTAATGTGCCTAAACATTGAAATCCCCCATGAGTGACACCATTTTGGAAAGTAGACCCCTTAAGGAACTTATCTAGATGTGTGTTGAGCACTTTGACCCAACAAGTGCTTCACAGAAGTTTATAATGCAGAGCCGTAAAAATAAAAAATCATATTTTTTCACAAAAATGATCTTTTCACCCCCATTTTTTTATTTCCCCAAGGGTAAGAGAAGAAATTAGACCACAAAAGTTGTGCAATTTGTCCTGAGTACGACGATACCCCATATGTGGGTGTAAACCATTGTTTGGGCGCATAGCAGAGCTCAGAAGGGAAGAAGCGCTATTTTACTTTTCAATGCAAAATTGACTGGAATTGAGATGGGATGCCATGTTGCGTTTGGAGAGCCCCTGATGTGCCTAAACATTAAACCCCCCCACAAGTGACACCATTTTGGAAAGTAGACCCCCTAAGGAACTTATCTAGATGTGTTTTGAGAGCTTTGAACCCCCAAGTGTTTCACTACAGTTTATAACGCAGAGCCGTGAAAATAAAAATTATTATTTTTTTTCACAAAAATGATTTTTTAGCCCCCAGTTTTGTATTTTCACAAGGGTATCAGGATAAATTGGACCCTAAAAGTTGTTGTCCAATTTGTCCTGAGTACGCTGATACCCCCTATGTGGGGGGGAACCACTGTTTGGGCGCATGACAGAGCTCGGAAGGGAAGGAGCGCCATTTGGAATGCAGACTTAAATGGATTGGTCTGCAGGCGTCACGTTGCATTTGCAGAGCCCCTGATGTACCCAAATAGTACAAACCCCCCACAAGTGACCCCATATTGGAAACTAGACCTCCCAAGGAACTTATCTAGATGTGTTGTGAGAACTTTGAACCCCCAAGTGTTTCACTACAGTTTACAACGCAGAGCCGTGAAAATAAAACATATTTTTTTTCCCACAAAAATGATTTTTAGCCCCCCAAATTTTTATTTTCCCAAGGATAAGAGAACTTGGACCCCAGAAGTTGTTGTTCAATTTGTCCCTAGTACGCTGATACCCCATATGTTGGGGTAAACCCCTTTTTGGACGCACGGGAGAGCTCGGAAGGGAAGGAGCACTGTTTTACTTTTTCAACGCAGAATTGGCTGGAATTGAGATTGGACGCCATGTCGCGTTTGGAGAGCCCCTGATGTGCCTGAACAGTGGAAACTCCCCAATTCTACCTGAAACCCTACCCCTAACCGTTTACTGAACATTTTCTGACAGTCATAAGTGCCACGTATATAAGTGCCACGTATATAAGTGCCACGTATATAAGTGCCACGTATATAAGTGCCACGTATATAAGTGCCACGTATATAAGTGCCACGTATATAAGTGCCACGTATATAAGTGCCACGTATATAAGTGCCACGTATATAAGTGCCACGTATATAAGTGCCACGTATATAAGTGCCACGTATATAAGTGCCACGTATATAAGTGCCACGTATATAAGTGCCACGTATATAAGTGCCACGTATATAAGTGCCACGTATATAAGTGCCACGTATATAAGTGCCACGTATTTCAGTGCCACGTATTTCAGTGCCACGTATTTCAGTGCCACGTATTTCAGTGCCACGTATTTCAGGCACTGAAAAATACGTGGCACTTAAATACGTGGCACTTAAATACGTGGCACTTAAATACGTGGCACTTAAATACGTGGCACTTAAATACGTGGCACTTAAATACGTGGCACTTAAATACGTGGCACTTAAATACGTGGCACTTAAATACGTGGCACTTAAATACGTGGCACTTAAATACGTGGCACTTAAATACGTGGCACTTAAATACGTGGCACTTAAATACGTGGCACTTAAATACGTGGCACTTAAATACGTGGCACTTAAATACGTGGCACTTAAATACGTGGCACTTAAATACGTGGCACTTAAATACGTGGCACTTAAATACGTGGCACTTAAATACGTGGCACTTAAATACGTGGCACTTAAATACGTGGCACTTAAATACGTGGCACTTAAATACGTGGCACTTAAATACGTGGCACTTAAATACGTGGCACTTAAATACGTGGCACTTAAATACGTGGCACTTAAATACGTGGCACTTAAATACGTGGCACTTAAATACGTGGCACTTAAATACGTGGCACTTAAATACGTGGCACTTAAATACGTGGCACTTAAATACGTGGCACTTAAATACGTGGCACTTAAATACGTGGCACTTAAATACGTGGCCACTGAAATATCGTGGCACTTATATACGTATATACGTATATAAACGTATATTTCAGTGCCACGTATTTCAGTGCCACGTAGTTCAGGTTAGGGGTAGGGTTAGGGTTTTTTGTTTTTTTCTTGTTTTCTTGTGTTTTTCTATAAAAACGCATGCGTTTTACCGCGTTTACATGCATTTTTTCACACATGCGGTTTTTTTAAAAAACGCATGCAGATAAAAACGCAAGTGTGAAACCAGACTAAAAGACGCTTTTTATAGCAAAAAAGTTTTTGCGTCTCCACATTTTGAGACCTATAATTTTTCCACATTTTGGTCCACAGAGTCATGTGAGGTCTTGTTTTTTGCGGGACGAGTTGACGTTTTTATTGGTAACATTTTCGGACACGTGACCATTTTTTATCACTTTTTATTCCGATTTTTGTGAGGCAGAATAACCAAAAACCAGCTATTCATGAATTTCTTTTGGGAGAGGCGTTTATACCGTTCTGCGCTTGGTAAAATTGATAAAGCAGTTTTATTCGTCGGGTCAGTACGATTACAGCGATACCTCATTTATATCATTTTTTTATGTTTTGACGCTTTTATACGATAAAAACTATTTTATAGAAAAAATAATTATTTTGGCATCGCTTTATTCTGAGGACTATAACTTTTTTATTTTTTTGCTGATGATGCTGTATGGCGGCTCGTTTTTTGCGGGACAAGATGACGTTTTCAGCGGTAACATGGTTATTTATATCCGTCTTTTTGATCGCGTGTTATTCCACTTTTTGTTCGGCGGTATGGTAATAAAGCGTTGTTTTTTGCCTCGTTTTTTTTTTTTTTTTCTTACGGTGTTTACTGAAGGGGTTAACTAGTGGGCCAGTTTTATAGGTTGGGTCGTTACGGACGCGGCGATACTAAATATGTGTACTTTTATTGTTTTTGTTTGTTTTTTTTAGATAAAGAAATGTATTTATGGGAATAATATTTTTTTTTTTATTATTATTTATTTAGGAATTATTATTTTTTTTTTTTTTTTACACATGTGGAAATTTTTTTTTTTACTTTTTTACTTTGTCCCAGGGGGGGACATCACAGATCGCAGATCTGATAGTGTGCACAGCACTCTATCAGATCCGCGATCATACTTTCATCGGAGCAGGCTGCAGCTTTCATCTGCAGCCTGCTCCGACCCGGAAGTGCTCCCTGCAGGACCCGGATACAGCCCCTCGGCCATTTTGGATCCGGGGCCTGCAGGGAGAAGACGTTCGGTACGAGGTGAGTACATCACCTTGTACCGATCGTCTCAGGGAAGCCCGCAGGGAGCCCCCTCCCTGCGCGATGCTTCCCTGTACCGCCGGTACACCGCGATCATGTTTGATCGCGGTGTGCCGGGGGTTAATGTGCCGGGGGCGGTCCGTGACCGCTCCTGGCACATAGTGCCGGATGTCAGCTGCGATATGCAGCCGACACCCGGCCGCGATCGGCCGCGCTCCCCCCGTGAGCGCGGCCGATCGCGTATGACGTACTATACCGTCACCGGGAATTAAGGCCCACCCCACCTCGACGGTATAGTACGTCATATGGGATTAAGGGGTTAAATTTGATAACACCAATTGGAAAGCTGCTGCCAATTTTAACTTTAAATTAGAGGAAAAAACACACATAGTTGGTACCCTAAAACAGAAGTCAAATATCAACTTCACACCAATTCTCCATTTTTAACATTCAAAATACTACAGATAAGTGGATCTGGCAATATATGAATAATAGCAAAGAGAAAGAAGATTAGTGTTATGATCTGGTGGCCTAAGAGCAGCATGAGACGTACTCTGGAGAAGGTGGTACCTGTACTGACCGCAGACCCTGAACTTAAACACCGCAACTAGAAGTAGCCGTGGAATGTACCTAACACTCCCTAGACACCTCGACACAGCCGGAGGACTAAATACCCCTAGAGATAGAAAAGGGAGAACTATCTTGCCTCAGAGAAAATCCCCAAAGGATAGACAGCCCCCCACAAATATTGACTGTGAGAGGAGAGGGAAAAAACATACACAGACTGAAATGAGAATTTAGCAAAGGAGGCCACTTCTAGCTAAATAGAAAGGATAGGACAGAGTACTATGCGGTCAGTATTAAAACACTAGAAAAATATCCACCACAGAAAATACAAAATCTCCACAGCTAACTAAAGATATGGAGGGTATATCTGCATCTCCAGAGATCCCAGCTTGGCTAAATAAATCCTTATACAGACCAAGCTGGACAAGACAAAACATAGAAAAGAACTGAACAACAAGGCTACAGAATGTAGACAGCAAAATCAAGGCCAGAACTTATCTTTGTAGAACTGAACTGCAAAGCAGAAGAGACCAGGCAGGGATGTGAATACTCCAGTAACAATGGACAACTGGCACTGACTAAAGGGTGAAGCAAGACTAAATAGCCCAGTCAAAATTGCAAAAAAGTGAACACACCTGATAAATGCTGTGATTCAGAGACAGTAGCGCTACCACTTACAACCACTGGAGGGAGCCCAAGAGCAGAATTCACAACAGATTAGGTCCTGATTAACAGATGATAGTCAGTGAGCACTGCAAAGGCCAGAAATGTGAGGGGTGATCTTTTCGATTTTATATATTGTGGCTCACAGTTTTGCAAAAATTATAAGTGAATTCACCCATCACTAATAAATTACAATTAGTCTTAATACATTTTTTGCACTTTACATATGTGGTCATTCGTTAAAACAATTGCTTTAACGACTAATATGGCTCCTGACATTGATTGAACAGCCAGAACAGGTGGGATAAGATGGAAACAAGCTATTCCTTTCCTGATCACATTTTTTTTTCTTTGAACCACCTATTGCTATACTGAGCCTTGCATTATGCATGTTTTTGAGTGAAAATTGATGAAATTACACTTAAAATTCAGCTTTCACTTCCCTTGCGAGATTGGTTCACATGAGTACTCACTTTTCGTTTAAGAAAACATGGGTGCCATCTAGGTGTGCTATGTTAGATAAGGTAGTGTTCAGAGGAGGAGGAGGTTCTTATGCATTTGCACTTTACCAATGAATAATCGGAGGAGCAAAGCTCGTAAGATTTGTAAAAAAAGAAGACTGCTTGGTAACTGCACAACCCTACTGCTGTTTGTTGGTTGCTGGTCCCTAGGCACTTGGCAAGGACCAACAATGGATACCCAGGCACAGACAAACCCTGAAGTAGTAATGTTTTTCTTTTAGATTTCTAGAATCATCATTCAAAAAATAAGATGTTTTAGGATTTTTTTTTATTGCTAATTTGTTTTTTTGCTACTTTCCTTAAATGTTTAGATTTCAAAACTTATTTTTATTCCTCATTTTAACTGCTGGCGACATATCCCCCAATCCTACCCCCCTCATACATCCCACTAACCCTCACCCCTATCCTTCTCACAATTTGAGAAACTACCGCAATCCCTCACACTTAAAACCTCTGCAACTGACCCCCACCCCCCGCTTCCTCTCTCTGGGGCACTTTGAAATGCCCGCTCTGTCTGCAATAAGCTCCACGTGATCCACGATCTCTACTTCCCACCACCTTTCCTTCCTGGCCCTCACTGAGACCTGTCTGAAACCCCCCTGACATGACCTCCCCTGCTGCACTGAGTTACGGTGGCATCCACTTTACCCACACTCCTCGCTCTGGCAACAGACATGGCGGGGGAGTGGGTTTCCTTCTTTCCAAAAACTGTTACTTCAAACCTATCCAACCCCCCTGCCATTTCTTCCCTTTTTTCTAGGTTCACTGTCCGTATCTACTCTTCCTCTAACCTCCAAATGGCTGTCATATACTGACCACCGGGCTCAGCCACTGCCTTCATTGACCAATTCTCCACCTGGCTTCTTCACTTTCTCTCAGCTGGCATCCCCACCATCATAATGGGTGACTTTAATATCCCTACTGACACCCGCCAGCCAGCAGCCTCCAAGCTCCTGGCCCTTACCTCATCCTTTGGACTTCCTCAGTGGTCCTCCACAGCCACCCACACAGATGGACATATACTTTACCTCATCTTCACCCACCTCTGTTCCTTATCTAATCTCACAACCCCTCTCAACCCCCTATCTGACCACCATCTACTCACCTTCTCATCCTTGCCCTCCTCACCCGACTCCCACATCCAGCCAGTACCACATCCGCGCAGAAACCTTGCACACCTAGACATTCACAGACTCTCAGACTATTCTACCCCTGTCCTCCCATATCTTCACTCCACGACACGGATAGCACCACCGCTTTCTATGAGTCTATGGCTGATGTAAGGGTGGAGTTAGTCGCCCCTCTCATGCATGGCAAAGTGCAACAAATCAATAGGCAACCCTGGCATAACAACTCCATCAAGCATCCAGGGTCACAGAGCGGCGTTGGAAAAAAACACGCCTGCCAGACGCCTTCACCGCTTTCAAACAAGCTACACTTGCCTTCAAACTAGCCCTCACTTCTGCTAAACAGACCTATTTCACTAACCTTGTATCTTCACTATTCTACAACCCAAAACTGTTCAACACATTTAACTCTCCTCCGCCCACCACCTCTAACTCCCCTCATCTCTTCTGAGGACTTTGGTCGATCTTGTTTTTGAAGTAGGTGGCAAACAAGGCAAACCTTTACTGTTCCACCACCCCAACCACTCCATATACCAGACCTCTGCCCTTCCCCATTAACTTCCCTCTCCAACATGACTGAAGCAGAACTTACTCGCCTCCTTTCCAAATCACACCTCACCACCTGTGCATTTGACCCCATCCCTTCGCACCTGCTCCCCAACCTCACTAATACGCTCATTCCAGCCCTAACCCCTCTCTTCAACCTATCGCTATCTTCTGGTACTTTCTCCTCTGCGTTCAAACATGCCACCATCACACCCATCCTCAATAAAGCTTACCTTGACCCAACTGCTATGTCCAGCTGTCGCCCCATATCACTGCTCCAGTTTGCTTCCAAACTCCTTGAGCAGCATGTCCATGGTCAACTTTCCTCCCACCTCTCATCTAACTCTCTCCTAGGCTTCCGCCCCCACCACTCCACCAAAACTGATCTGACCAAAATTACTAATGACTTACTCACAGCCAAAGCTAACAGACCGTTCTCCATCCTCCTCCTTCTCGACCTGTCCTCTGCTCTTGACACAGTCGACCACTGCCTACTGCTACAGATTTTCTTCCCTCGGCATCAAAGGCCTTGCCCTGTCCTGTATTGCCTTATACCTATCCGACCGCACATTTAATGTTTCCCACTCCCACACTACCTCCTCATCCCGCCCCCTCTCTGTTGGAGTCCCTCAAGGCTCTGTCCTAGGGCCTCTACTTTTTTCCATCTATACCCTTAGCCTAGGACAACTCATAGTCCCATGGCTTCCAGTACCACCTATATGCAGACGACACTCAGATCTACCTCTCTGGCTCAGATGTTGCCTCTCTACTGTCCAGAATCCCAGAGTGTCTGTCAGCCATACACTCCTTCAACTCTCACTTCTTTAAACTCAATGTAGACAAAACCGAACTCCTAATCTTTACCATAATAGATAGATCAGGTAGGGGGGATATGTGAGATGGGGGTAAACTGCATCATGCTCTCTCCCGCACCTGAAATCCGCTGCCTAGGGGTCACTCGATTCTGCCCAGTCCTTCAAACCGCACATCCAAACCCTTGCCACCTCCTGTCGCCTCCAACACAAAAATATTGCCAGAATCATCCCTTCCTCAGCCCACAATCTAAAACTCTTGTGCATGCCCTCATCATCTCCTGCCTCAATTACTGCAACACCCTCCTCTGTGGCCTCCCAGCTAACTCCCTTGCACCACTCCAGTCTGTCCTCAACTCTACTGCTCGGCTAATCCACCTCTCTCCTCCCCTGCTTCACCCCTCTGCAAATCCCTCCACTGGCTCCCAATTCCCCAACTAATCCAGTTCAAACTACTAACACTGATCTACAAAGCCATCCACAACCTGTCCCCTCCCTATGTCTCTGAACTAGTCTCCAACTGTCATCCCTCACGTAATCTTTGATCCTCCCAAGACCTCCTACTCTCCTCCACACTTATTGATTCCACACACAACCGCCTCCAAGATTTCTCCTGAATATCCCCCATCCTCTGGAATTTCACGCCTCAACATGTCCGATTATCCACCACCCTCGGTTCCTTCAGATGGAACCTGAAAACCCATCTCTTCAGGAAAGCCTACAGCCTGCAATAACCATTCTACCGCCTCACCAACCACTCGAGCTGCCACCTCATTAACCACCCGAGCTGCTGCGTTGCCACCTCCAGAGCTGCCACTTCACCAACCACCCGAGCTGCTGCCTCACCACCACCAGAGCTGCCGCACACCGACCTACTGTTTCTTCCCCTTTATCCCGAAGGATGTAAGTCTGCAAGGACAGGTTCCTTTCCCCTCTGTACCAGTGTCATTGTAAATTTGTTTACTGTTAACGATATCTATAACCCTGTATGTAACCCCTTTTAACATGTACAGCAGCATGGAATTATTGGTGCTATATAAATAATATTAATAAATATGTATATTATATTTGCCAGTACTATAAATTACTAAAGATGACTGATCGGCCTATTTCCTACATGCTGCTTTCAGAGGATGTAGTTTACCCAATTTTTTATGGCCTATATATTTGACAATAGGGCAATAGCTGTTCAAGATACTGCTCCATTAAAATTGTTATTTTGCTTTTGGAGGATATTCTTATACTAGATGGACCTCCATTTATTTGATCTTCATTGCCTATTCTAATCAATATTGCTTTTTAAAGGTGACACATTGTACTTGTTCTATAAATCTTTTCTACAGACCTTGACTGATGTTTCTTTTTGTCCCTCAGACAGATATGCTGCTGTGGACCAGTCCTTTGTTCCACACCCCCAAATGAAGAAACATTCCAGGATATGGGTTGTCCGGCACATGGGGATGCTCCAGAAGGGGAATGGATCTGCCTGACAGATCTTCTGCGACAGGGTTAATTCGGAAATTGGCCAATTGCTGCATCTAAAAACTATTCATTCATAAAATTCATACACATACAGAGGGCATACTCACAGAAAGCGACAGGAGGAAGTTAATAGGTCAGACATGAGTGAAAATGAAAAAATTGACAATAGGACATTTCCTGTTCCACATCCAAATAGAGGTTACTTGAGAGCTTTCTTCAAGGTCAATAATGTGGATTACATTTTTGTACTACAATAAAAAAGCATATATATGAATACACGAACTGTACGTGTGTTGTATCTTGCAAAGTTAAAGTCATAACTATACTCAAATTTGTTGTGTAATGAAATGGGCCAATATGCAAACCAGTTTCTACAGATTTTTTACTTTTTCTTACATGTGTACATAATGACAGTGAACTGAATATCCACCAAAGTAATCACATTGTGGAAAACGAATTACAACCCCTAACTAAATACAGAAAGTAGTGAACACTGCATATGCTCAAAGTGTCAGCAGAAATTCAATGTTGCTGACAAAAGCACTGATATCCCCGGGTATCTCTTCTGGCCAGAGGAATTGACATTGCAGGCTGTAAGTGACCTGCACATTCGATGTTCCCCACCCCTGATATACACTAAGTAGGGGAATCCTACATGTACTTTGAGTGCACATCATTTATATAACCAGTGTGCATACTCATTAGAAAGTTAGGCTGTCTGTATACTACTATACATGAGCACAGTAAGATCATGCACTAATGCATAGTTGTATATAAAGTTACACCCCTAATATACTACACTAAGCAGGTGAACCCTACATGTTTTGTGTACACATCATATTTATACAAGTTTCTGATCAGAAAGTGAGGCTGTCTATATACTGTACATGAGCACAGTAAGTGCATTCACTTATGTATAGCTGTATATAAACAGTTATGCCCAAATTCCTTAAAGCTTTTATGCCAGAAATATGAAAAAATAGTTTGGGAAAAAAACATTTTTGCACAGCACATGCAAAAATTGTGACACATGGCTTTTTCACACAGTCAAATCGCCCATCTCCTACAATGTGGGTAGGGATTGTGGAAGGACAAGAGTAAGGTGCCCAAGTTTCTTACAGTTACAGATGGATGATGAACTGAGGGGTTCCTTAGGGACAGGGGACAAGGTATGTGTCAGGGTACATATGGAGGCTCACGTCACTAAGCCTTGCCTGATCCTTTAGGAGGCAATCGGCTCTTAATACAGCATCTTTCGCTCTTCTCCATTTAAAACCATCCTAGAGTCTATATACTGGCTCAGAATTTGACACTCATATGTCATTTTGAACAAACTGAAGTCCTAAAAAACAGAGGCAGTTAATGAATGAGAACCTGAATCTCATTTGTTAACACCTAGTTTTTCCTTTGAGAATCTCTCCAGAATAGTTCACATACGAGGTTTGCAATCTGATTCACTACTAGGTATTACAACATTAAACAATATGGATTATGTGAAAGAAAGCTGTTTAATCAGATCCAGGCACATCCCACAGCACTTTTGCAATTCCAAGATCTTGTGGAGAAGAAACTGGTTCATTTGGACAAATCCACTTTTATCAGAATGATTAACCACATTAATTCCAAAAGGAGAAAAAGGAAGTTATAGAATTTAGATAACAAAGATGTAATAAAATCAGCAGGCAAGGAAGGTGGAATTTTAGTTCTCAATTCCACATTATACCATGAAATCAATTTATCAGTAGTGTTGAGCATTCCGATGCTGCAAGTATCGGGTATCGGCCGATACTTGCTGTATCGGAATTCCGATACCGGGATTCCGATACTCTTGTGGTATCGGGTATCGGGTATCGGAACAACATTAATGTTAAAATGTGTAAAATAGAGAATTAAAATAAAAAATATCGCTATACTCACCTGTCCGACGCAGCCGGGACCTCAGCGCAGGAACCGGCAGCGTTGTTTGTTTAAAATTCCCGCTTTTACATGGTTACGCGAAGTCCCGGCTTGTGATTGGTCAGGGCGGCCATGTTGCCGGGCCGCGGACCAATCACAGCAAGCCGTGACGAAAATACGTCACGGCTTGCTGTGATTGGTCCGCGTCCCGGCAACATGGCCGCCATTAACCAATCACAAGCCGTGACGTCACGGGAGGCTGGAAACGCGCTCATTTTAAAAAGGGCGCGTGTCCAGCCTCCCGTGACGTCACGGCTTGTGATTGGTTGCGTCGCGGTCAACCAATCACAAGCCGGGAGGCTGGACACGCGCCCATTTCAAAATGAGCGCGTCCAGCCTCCCGGCTTGTGATTGGTTGATCGCGGCGCAACCAATCACAAGCCGTGACGTCACGGGAGGCTGGACACGCGCCCATTTCAAAATGAGCGCGTCCAGCCTCCCGGCTTGTGATTGGTTGATCGCGGCGCAACCAATCACAAGCCGTGACGTCACGGGAGTCTGGACACGCGCCCATTTTAAAATGAGCGCGTGTCCAGCCTCCCGTGACGTCCCGGCTTGTGATTGGTCAGGGCGGCCATATTGCCGGGACGCGGACCAATCACAGCAAGCCGTGACGTAATTTCGTCACGGCTTGCTGTGATTGGTCCGCGTCCCGGCAACATGGCCGACCTGACCAATCACAAGCCGGGAATTCACGTAACCAAGTAATAGCGCGATTTTTAAACAAACAATGCTGCCGGTTCCCTCGCTGAAGTCCCGGCTGCGTCGGACAGGTGAGTATAGCGATATTTTTTATTTTAATTCTTTCTTTTACACATTTATATGGTTCCCAGGGCCTGAAGGAGAGTTTCCTCTCCTTCAGACCCTGGGAACCATCAGGGATACCGTCCGATACATGAGTCCCATTGACTTGTATTGGTATCGGGTATCGGTATCGGATTGGATTCCGATACTGTGACGGTATCGGCCGATACTTTCCGATACCGATACTTTCAAGTATCGGACGGTATCGCTCAACACTATTTATCAGACATCTCAAAAGATGCTGTTGAATCATACGATTCCAAAGGAAATTCTGGAAATTATTGCCTCCCAAGATTCCTAAAAACATTTCCACCACCTCTCAAACCCATCATAACTGGAACTGGATCTGTAAGAAAGAAAAATAAAGTGGAATGTGGGTGGACCATTATCTCCAGCCTTTGGTACAAAACCTACCAGGTTATAGCAGAGATTCTAAATATCTTACAGTATTTGATAAATTCAGTTGGCAACTAGTGTTTAAGTTGTGGTATTAGCTTGTACCTGTTAAAGAAATGGTTAATTTTCATTTTGTTAAATATCAGAAAAATAGATGATAACCTTGTGCAATACTTTGTTTTTCTGCTGAGTCTCATTTCCCGGATATCTTACATAACAGTGGTCAATAATTCCCAGGAAATGTCAAGAACATCTGTTATTGTCCAAACTCTGTTTTGGTCCGAAAACACCCAAAAATGTTGAATGTTTAGCCAACATCTCATAAAACTCGCAGACATGTGCAAAGCCTCCCCGCATTCTTTCACCTAATTTATCTTGTATACTAGGATGTGTCTGACAACCCATTGCCAATTATTTAACTCTATTTTTAGGGCTTGGCTTTTAAAGGCCCAAGATCAAAAGGAAATGTAAAGACCAGAGACTATTTGGACAGACAACGAGTGTGTGTCTCTGATTATTGCTTCATTGTGTAGGTACCTAAAAGAAAGAAGACCTGAGTAGGTTGGAAATCCCTTCTCTAACATATCCATCAATTCACCATAATGTTGCCATTGACGGTCTTGTAATTTTTAAACAAATTCAGCTCATACACTCCTGGGATTAGGAAATTCATTGTGTTAGCAGCTACATTTTCATAAAAACAAGTTAATTCTTTCCACTAAAAAATTTCTACAAAAACAAGACATTGTCTCCCTTCATTGGCAAATATAGCTATGGCGAGTTGGGAAGAAAAAAAAAAAATCTGCTCAATGAGTTTGATCCATTTTTCTAAACTAAATTGAGTGGACATTTTAAATTGATGATCTGCTCTTCATCTGGGAGGGTGGAACAGAGACAAAACATGTCTTTCTCAGATAAATAAGGGTCAGGGAAAATCCTTTAACCCCTTCATGACCTTGGGATTTTCCATTTTTTCGTGTTCGTTTTTTGCTCCTTTTCTTCCCAGAGCCATAACTTTTTTATTTTTCTGTAAATATGGCCATGTGAGGGCTTATTTTTTGTGAAACAAGTTGTACTTTTGAATGACATCATTGGTTTTAGCATGTCGTGTACTAGAAAATGGGAAAAAAATTCCAAAAAAAGTGCAATCCCACACCTGTTTTTTGATTGGCTTTTTTACTAGGTTCACTAAATGCTAAAACTGACAAGCTGATATGATTCTCCAGGTCATTACGAGTTCATAGACAACAAACAAGTCTAGGTTCTCTCATCTAAGTGGTGAAAAAAAATTCCAAACACTGCTAAAAAAAAAAAAAAATTGCCACATTTTCTGATACCCGTAGCATCTCCAATTTTCAAGATCTGGGGTCAGGTGGGGGCTTATTGTTTGCGTGCTAAGCTGGCGTTTTTATGGATAGCATTTTGGTGCAGATACGTTCTTTTGATCGCCCATTATTGCATTTTAATGCAATGTCGTGGCGACCAAAAAAAGTAATTCTGGTGTTGTGATTTTTTTTTCTTGCTACGCCATTTAGCGGTCAGGTTAAATTTTTTTATTGATAGACCAGGCAATTCTGAATGCTGCGATACCAAATATGTGTAGGTTTGATTTTTTTTTTTTAATTGATTTATTTTGAATGGGGCGAAAGGGGGGTGATTTAAATTTATATATTTATTTTTTTCACATTTTTTAAACTTTTTTTTAACTTTTGCCATGCTTCAATAGCCTCCATGGGAGGCTAGAAGCTGGCACAACTCGATCGCCTCTGCTACATAGCAGCGATCATCAGATTGCTGCTATGCAGCAGAAATGCAGGCTTCCTATGAGCGCTGACCACAGGGGGGGGCTCACAGCAGGCTGGCATCAGTAACCATAGAGGTCTCACTGACCTCTATGGTTACCATTCTGATGAATCGCTGACCCTCGATCATGTGACAGGGGTCAGCGATAAGCCTATTTCCGGCCGGATGGCTGGAAGCACCGGTTAAATGCCACTGTCAGCGTTTGACAGCGGCATTTAACTAGTTAATAGCGGCGGGTGAATCGCTGACAGCTGACATGTCCCGGCTTTGACGTGGGCTCACCACCGGAGCCCTGCATCAAAGCAGGGTATCTGACCTCGGACGTACTATTCAGTCCGAGGTCAGAAAGAGGTTAAACTTAAAATATACAGAACTGAATCAACTAGTTTTTTGTACATTACAGGCTAATGCATATAAATCAAAAGTTACCATATTGCCATATTTTAAACATTACAACTAACTACATTATAAAAGCACAATCTTGCCATCCCTTACATAACAAATTCTCCCACTGGGATGTTTTTGATAAGACTAAAGGAAATTATAACCATGATAAAGACCATATTGAAGAATCAAATAATGTACATAAGTTTAAGGATAGATGATATTCAAACTGATTATTGAATAGAGCAGATACAAGTGGTTTACAAAAATAAAGGGATAAAAAAAATAGAAAAAAAGTCTAAAATGTGTTACATTGTCTACTCAATTCAGTCCACAATGCCAAGAAATTACAATAAATATTTGTCAATACTAAACCAGGATAGTAATCTTTTAGATATATTTTAGCATCAATTAGAGGAGTTGGCATAAAATGGGGACATAATTAAATTGTTATGGAATACAGCGCTTATAAGAAATAAAGGTAGGCAGGTACTTTACTTTAAAAATTACATTTTTAAAATGAAGACAGATTTCCAGAGGAGGGGCCTGTGACAACAAAGGAAACAACTTGTAACATATTTTAGGGGCAATGGTTTGATTCTTAGAGCCATCTCACTAATAAATGTTTTGACAAGTTAGGTTTACTACACAATTCTTTTAAGACTGATCCCAATTACAGTCTTTTTAAACGTAATGTTATGGATGAATCTAAGTGATATATTGTGTAAATTACAACTAGAAATCTTATAGTTGCAGCTTAATAGTAAATAAATATAAAAACCTTACAAAGAATAGAATTAATATTTATACATTGACTATTTTAGCATTCAACTTTCCTGCATGATAGAAAACCAAACTTTCTGGAATCCCCATAATAAAATTGATACATGTAGTGGTTTTTCTCTTCCAGGTTACTGGAATGCTAATAAACATATCCACCAATGACAGTTAAAAAGTTTCTCTCGTATATTAAAACTGTTTTGATAAAAAAAATTGTAATTAACAGTCAAGAACAAAGGTAAAAAGAACACTATTAAAAACACAGAACTGTCAGTTTATGCAGTTCGGAGTAAAAAATATTCTAATTAGTAGCAGAACAATCTTATTTTACAACCACTTTAAGCCATATTTTCAATAGAAATGCTATACAAAGCACAGCCATTTTTAATCATCATCATGAGAAAAAAAAAACCCAAAACCTTGTCCGATGAACACGCACGTGGGAGTGAACCGTTAAAAAAAAAAAAGATTTGATTTTTTTTACACTTGTAGGATATAGGATGAAACAATTTACCACTTATGTCAGGACAACTATACAATAGTCCTTACATTGTAACATCTGGAAGCCCCAAAAGGGAAAATTTGATATTTATGATTTGACCAAATAAAAAAAGAGGGGGCACCACAGAAATACAGGGATCCAACCTGATCTATACTACAAACAGTTGTGCGAAAAAGCAAAAAGGAATAGATCACAAAGAGGATCACCTGAGGCATTGAATCAGATATAAAAATTCAAATCTTTATTCAACACAAGAAACCTACATAACACATTAAAAACAATTAAAACGGTCACACATGTGACCTGAACACAATACCACATGGCTCATAATTAAGCCAACCCCCTGAAAAAACTCCCCAACAGTAATACAATAAAGTAACTTTGAAAATACAAAGAGTGGTATCTATATGAACAGCACTTCAAAGCTCAAAAAGAGCTGTATATAAATACACTGAGAAAAACTAAACTGTCACAGATTGCTAATAGTATATAAATACACAATGTATATAGTTTAGATACCAGACAAGGCAACCATGTGTGCAACAGTTCAAAAGCTCAAATGAGTTAAATATAGGAAGAAAATACAACTGAGAAAAATATATGCATAACCCCCTCTCAAAAGGATCCTTAATAGGGCTGTGAGTTCCAATGAACCAGCTAAACTAGCTTACCCACCGTGGAAAAGCATACAGTAGGTTACCAAAGCATAAAAGCACCGGTCATGTTTAGCGAACCCAGTTGGTGCTGTAAGCCTGTAGAAAGCCCTATGGAGTAAAGACAGGAGGTGCCAAGACCCGACGCGTGTCGCCACCTAAAGTGGCTTCGTCAGGGGTGTCTCCTGTAGGTCTCCTGTGTCTTTATATAGCGAATTATCTCAAATCAAAATGCAGTTGTGCTGCTTACCGGAAAGTGTGTGGACTCCAAGTCGGAAATCACCAGGAACAGCGTCCAGTGAATCCCAACGATGCATGCGTGGGTGGAAACTCCTTTTATCGCGCGTCATCGTGCCCCAGGCATGACTGTCATGGAAACCTCTATATGCTGAAGCAGAGTCTGGGCATGCTTCACAACACCAATACAGAACGCTGCTAGTACTAGTGTTGAGCGATACCGTCCGATAATTGAAAGTATCGGTATCGGAAAGTATCGGCCGATACCGGCAAAGTATCGGATCTAATCCGATACCCGATACCAATACAAGTCAATGGGACTCAAGTATCGGACGGTATCCTGATGGTTCCCAGGGTCTGAAGGAGAGGAAACTCTCCTTCAGGCCCTGGGATCCATATTACTGTGTAAAATAAAGAATTAAAATAAAAAATATTGCTATACTCACCTCTCCGACGCAGCCTGCACCTTACCGAGGGAACCGGCAGCCTTCTTTGCTTAAAATTCGCGCGTTTACTGCCTTCCATGACGTCACGGCTTCTGATTGGTCGCGTGCCGCCCATGTGACGGCGACGCGACCAATCACAACAAGCCGTGATGTAATTTCAGGTCCTGAATGCCTAATTCTAGGCATTCAGGATTTGAAAATTACGTCACGACTTGTGATTGGTCGCGTCGCGGTCACATGGGCGGCACGCGACCAATCACAAGCCGTGACGTAATTTTCAAATCCTGAATGTTTAGAATTAGGCATTCAGGACCTGAAAATTACGTCACGGCTTGTTGTGATTGGTCGCGTCGCCGTCACAAGGGCGGCACGCGACCAATCACAAGCCGTGACTTAATTTTCAAATCCTGAATGCCTAGAATTAGGTATTCAGGACCTGAAATTACGTCACGGCTTGTTGTGATTGGTCGCGTCGCCGTCACATGGGCGGCACGCCACCAATCAGAAGCCGTGACGTCACGGAAGGCAGTAAACGCGCGCATTTTAAGCAAAGAAGGCTGCCGGTTCCCTCGGTGAGGTGCAGGCTGCGTCGGAGAGGCGAGTATAGCAATATTTTTTATTTTAATTCTTTATTTTACACATTGCTATTAATCCCGATACCCGATATCACAAAAGTATCGGATCTCGGTATCGGAATTCCGATACCCGCAAGTATCGGCCGATACCCGATACTTGCGGTATCGGAATGCTCAACACTAGCTAGTACAGATTCAACCTGCAGTCAAATCCAGCGCGCGTAATGAGGCCCGTCCCCCCACAGCAAAATAGCTCTGAAAATACATTAGATGACCATACTATCAAACCAACATATTATGATTTACATCCTTTTTGATAGCACATAAACCTGCCATCAATTAATAAGCAAATGTGGAGAGGGTATTCGGGCCATATGTTTGAGACAAGATCGGGAATTTATTAAAAATTCAAGTTAACGCCCTCAGTTCTTTTGACATTTTGCAAGTACCAATAATTCAGTCAGAGTGACAATTTGTCAATCCATTCGCATGTATTGTACTTCAAACTAGTACTGATAGAAAATCACTTTTTTACACATTAGGGCATACAGCCCATATCAGCTTTCATTGACCTCTTAACTGCTGAAATAGCAGCAGACCTATTTAAACCATGAAACGACGCACACAACAAAGAGCCCACCCTATGTTCTGACATTGAGTCAACAGTTTTAGTGTGGTGCCCCCTCTTATTTATTTGGTCAGCATTTTACATGTGGTTGCTTTTTTCTTCTGCATCTTCTGGGCGTGGCACGCAGTTGGCTACTTTAGTTAATTTATAACTGAGCATAATTTATTATTGTTATACTCTGGCATGGATCTAGTGGCTAGGGAAGCAGCGTGGAACAGTCAAGTAGGTAGTATTGTTAAAGAGGACCCTCAACTTGTGGCAAATAGCAATACTGGTGATACGGATTTTCAGGGTGTGTCAAGTGAGCTGACAGTGTTGCACAAGTCCCTCACCAAAACATGGTGGAACATTAAAACTTTAGAGGAATATAAGAACGTGGGTCTGGTGCCCAGAGGGCTTAGAGTCCAAATCTTTCCTGCTTGGGAAGCAGATGTTGGCTTCCAAAAAATTTGTGAGAATGGCTTGTTGAAATGTTCAAACATCCTTATAGATATGCTAAACAGCTAAACCTAGGTTATTTTGGAATTTCAACACACCGTTCGCGTCGCTCGATCCCGACGGCCACCTGAGAAGGAAACAGGTTGCGGAAATTTGATAAACGCTTTAGTTTCCAAAATCACGTTTTTCACCTCCTGACCAGCAGTGAGGACGGGCTTGAGGCTGGTATCACGCGTGCCGCAGTCTTATGACGTGCTGGATGTGGCGGTAACGTTTTCGCGCAAAATAATTTTTGAGAGAAGTCCAAATAGCCAGCTGTGAATGCTCAAAAAAGGCACATTTAGCCAGCTCACTCAAAATTTCACTGCTGAGCGGCGAAACGCGAGCCCATTTGCAGCCCAAAGGCGGGGGTACGCCTGATGCCGATTCGACGTGACGCTTCGGGGCCCGGTTACAGATGCGAAAACATGGCTATTCTATGAGATCCACAAAAGATGGGTCTCTAGCCGCCTCTCACGCAACTGACTTCACTACTTAACATTCACCACCAGGTGTCATCTGTTGCTTAAAAATCATTCAATCATTGTCACACGTAATTCAGCCGCATTTCTGGAAATTGAACACCAGATTGCAGCTGTGCTTTCTAAAAGCCAGTCATCATAGACGAATGTCTGAGCAAATGTCTGGGGCGAGGGAGGGTGTGTGACGAATCGCATGCTTGTCACTAATCCCCGGTCCTCTACACGGTCTGTCCGGTGCGGAGGGGGCGGGGCCAGTGCTGTGCATCCGGGGCTCTCTTCATCTCCCCTGCTGTGTGTAGTAACATCGGCAGTGGCGAGGGAGGGTGTGTGACGCATTGGATGCTTGTCACTAATCCCCGGTCCTCTGCACTGTCTGGTTTTCAGGGTCATTTTTCGTTGCATATTTTAAATGTGTGCATTAGCATCAGCTAAGGATTCCTTAGATTTTCCAGCAAAAAAAAAGCACAAAAAAAAAAAAAAAATCGCATGCGTTTCATGCATTTTTTGGTTTAAAAATCTAAGGAAACCTTAGCTGATACTAACACACACATTTAAAATCTGCTGCAATGAAAAAAGACCCCCCAAATCGGGGTCAGAGTGACTTTTTTGTCGCAGATAAGTGTGTGCTGTCTAATGCGGGGTGGGAGTGGTCAGCGCTGTGCGCCCCTGGGGCTCATAGATCTCCCCCTGTGCGGTGCGGGGTGTGTGGAGTGGGCGGGGCCATCTCCATGGCTGTGTGCTGCTGTATAACATCAGTCAGTGGTGGGGGAGGGGCGGCAATAGCTGGCCGGTGGGCGGGGTTACGGTGCTATGGGAACCAAGGGTGCACTTATGTAACCCAGCCTGAATGCATGGTGGAAGGGGGAAGAGTCCTGTGACATGCCGGGCTGCCTGTGACTCATCCCCTGTAGTGAAGGCTCGGGGGGCGGAGTCAGCACCATGCAGCACACAAACACATTCTCTGCCTGGCTGTACAGTGAAGTGGGGGGGAAGGGCGACCGGGCTCTGTGCGTATCACATCACTCCGAGCCTGCCCCCTGCTTTCCCGGTCTGGATGCAGCAGCCATGACGTCACCTGTGAGCGCAGGATTTGAACCTTGGAGCTGCCGGCACGTAAGTATGTGCTCGTATCGGCACCACCGCTGCATGTCTGTATGGGGTCAGCTGTGGGGGGCCCTGTGGGGGAGACAGGGGGTCCCTGCAGTGTGTATGGGGTCAGCTGTGGGATGCACGGTGGGGGAGACAGGGGGTCCCTGCAGAGTGTATGGGCACAGCTGTGGGGGCACGGCAGGGGAGACAGGGGGTCCCTGCAGTGTGTATGGGCACAGCTGTGGGGGCACGGTGGGCGAGACAGGGGGTCCCCGCAGTGTGTATGGGCACAGCTTTGGGGGGCACTGCAGTGGAGACAGTGGGTCCCTGCAGTGTGTATGGGCAGAGCTGTGGGGGGCACGGCAGCGGGGAGACAGGGGGTCCCTGCAGAGTGTATGGGCACAGCTGTGGGGGGCACTGCAGGGGAGACAGTGGGTCCCTGCAGTGTATGTGCACAGCTGTGGGTGGCACAGTGGGAGGAGACAGGGGGCCCTGGAGAGAGTATGGGGTCAGCTGGGGGACACTGCAGGGGAGACAGGCTGTCCATGTAGGGGGACGGTGAGCTGAGCACAATGTATGGGGTCAGCTGGGGGGCACTGCAGGGAGATAGGTGGTCCCTGGAGGGGGAGCTATGCACAGTCACTCTCCTATGAACACTAATTTTGAATGCAATATTTCCCTTATTGTTCTTTATTTCCCGGTCTCTCAGTAGGTAACACTTGGGGCAGTCGCCCGCTCACTGTGTCTCTGCTGGGAATATATGCTCGTGGAAGAAGGGGTTAATGTACCAGTACAATTAATAGGGCTTAGAATAAAAATAATGTCAAATTTCAAAAATTTCCCTTTTTTCCTTTTTTATTTTCAAATAGGTAACAAGGCATTGTGGACACTAAACTGGCTCAAGACCTGGTGGGACAAGGACTCCAAGTTTCCCTAATGGACGACATCGCTATGGAGGAACACTGCTCTCCGGCCTCCATCATGTGGAGCAGCTAAGCCTCTTCATCCTCGGTTTGGGTAAGTGACAATCCATGTATGTATGGTTTAAGGAGCTGTCATGGCACATGTACATACATGTATATACAGTCAGCTGTCATGGCACTCGGGAAGTCACACCAGGGGGCTGTGTAGCTCTGTAGTCCTCTACAGCGCCACACAACCCCCTCTACAGCCCCATACCAGGCCCATGGACTCCCTCAGCCCCCCTTAACTGGCCCCTGCAGCATGCCACACCAGGCCCTCAGTGCCAGCCACACCAGGCCCTCAGTGCCAGCCTCTGACTATCTCTGCCTATCATTCTCTGTACCTTCATGTGCCTCACTGTGCCACTATGTGCCTCGGCAGCACAAATTGAGAGACTAGTAATGGGACTGAGATGTCATATAGAACAGTCCAGCTGTAAATGCATCTTATAAAGTATACTACACTGTTTAATATTTTTTTTTTCTCTCCACAGGTCGAATGCTGGCAAGAAATAGGTCACCTATGCCAAGCTCCTTTATAACAGTTTTCTTGCGTGACATGTTATTTTTGGCCTACGCCTAATTTCTTACAATAAATAAAATGTTATAAATGTTTGACATGTTTTTTGCCTCTTTAGTGTAGTAGTTGGGTGTAATGTTAATTGAATATATTTGGGCATATTCAGCATGAGAATATACCTTTTTCCACTGATAATGCATGTTGCAGCAGCCTCCAAGATGCATTGTTAGGAAAATGCACTGGACACATGCAATTTAGCATCCAGGTTTCTGTGAGGAAATAAGGGAAATACTCCCCACACACCTGCAGTAGTGACACGTCTTTTTTGTCTTCAACAGTGATGCATGTGGGGGTATCCCCAGTGTTCCCCACCCAAAAATATGCATCACTGCATGTGAGTGGGCAAGCAAACCATGTAACATTCTTGCACGTTGTCAATGTGCGTGTAAACACCCATTGTTTATGGGTGGGCAATGACACCCCAGGAATACCCACACATGTGCCCTTGCCCACTATTAGTGATGAGTGAGCATGCTTGGAACTGCTCGCCAATCAATTGAGTAGCACCATTATTTAAGCAACATGTTCAGCTCACCATTGCTGGAAGTGATGTCCCCAGTATTCTGTCTACTGTGGATAAGTAAACGTTGGAACACCCCAATCACCACTGGTAGGAGACAGCTTGGCAATTCCCCCACAAATGGCACTGCATTCCTAGGCTGTGTCCACCAAAAGTAATGACTTGGGGTATCCCAAGATTTACTCGCCCACTGGAAATTAGTAATGCATGCTGGTGGAGAAAACTGGGGACACCCTGCATGTCATCATTGTGGGCAGGAACAGGCCAGGAAAACCAAGACACACATCACTATTGTGATCGTTCTGGGACAGTTCCCAGGCTTCTCCTGCCTACAGCAACGTGTGCATGGTGGATTTGAGTATCACAGCTTAGATGCAACAATACTACAAATTTGGATGTAATGAAGAATTCTGGTGGTTTATTCAACGCGTTTCACGGTCTCTCTGACCCCTTCATCAGGAAAACACCACAAACACAAGGGGCATTTAGGAAGCCATGTGGCCTGCCACAGGCTCGGTAACACAAATTGAGATGTAACGGGACGGAAATATGCCATAATGAACCGCTAAGATTGTTGCCAATCAGCAACAGAAGATGCGAGTCTTCTCTCTCTCGCTTTGTGCCTCTGTGAGCCCCTCTCTGCCTATATGCCTTTCAATGACTCTCTGCCTCTCTATCCTTCTCTGTGCCTTCATGTACCTCTTAGTGGCACAGTGAGGCACATGAAGGCACAATGTGCCTCTTTCTGTGCCTCACTGTGTCTCTGAAAATATTCTGAGGGTGAGAGCTGGCTAACGGAATCTGTATGCGTTCCTGTAGCCAGCTCTCACTATCCAAATGAGAGCTGGCTAAAGGAATCTGTATGTGTTCCTGTAGCCAGCTCTCACTAATCGGATAGTGAGAGCTTGCTAACGGAATCTGTATTTGTTCCTGTAGCTGCCTCTCACTTTAAAAGAAAAAAGATAATGAGATCTGGGTTCCTCTGTGTGCCTCTATGTGTACCTCTATGTGTGCTTCCTTTTACCTCACTGTGCCTCTTGCTCGCTGTGCCTTGGCTGCACAAATTGAGTGACTTGTAACGGGACTAAAATATGTCATATTGAACTGCCCAGCTTGTTGCCGATCGGAAATAGAAGATGAGTCTTATCTCTCTCGCATTCTGTGCCTCTGTGTGCCCCTCTCTGCCTATATGTGCCTTTCAATGACTATCTATGCCTCTCTATCATTCTATGTGCTTTCATGTACCTCTCTGTGCCTTTATGTGCCACTACGTGCTTCTTTCTGTGCCTCACTGTGTCTGAAAAATATTCCGAGGGTGAGAGCTGGCTAATGGAAGTTATTGGTGTCCAGATAGACGGCTCTCACTTAGATAAACCCAGCTCATGCTCAGATTTTGTTTACGTGCCTCTGTGTACCTCTCTGAGCCTCTTTCTGCCACTGTGCCTCTTTCTGTGCCTCTCTCTCGCTCACTGTGCCTTGGCTGCACAAATTGAGCATCTGGTAACAGGACTGAAATATGTCATTGAACTGTTATGATCCGGTGACCTTGGAGCTGCATTAAACTTTCTCTGGAGTAGGTGGAAACTGTACTGACCGCAAATCCTGAACTAACACCGCAACTAGAAGTAGCCGTGGGGTGTGCCTAACAAACCCTAGACACCTCGACACAGCCGGAGGACTAAATACCCCTATAGATAGAAATAGGAATACTACCTTGCCTCAGAGCAGAATCCCAAAGGATAGGCAGCCCCCCACGAATATTGACTGAGTAGGAGAAGAAAAGACACATGCAGGCAGAAAAGATTTAGCAAAAGAGGCCACTCTAGCTAAATAGAAAAGGATAGGACAGAATACTAGGCGGTCAGTATTAAACCCTTCCAAAAATATCCACAGCAGATAATACAAAAAATTCCACAATCTAACTAAAGACGTGGAATGAATATCTGCACCCCCAGAGAATCCAACAAGACTGAGAAAATACTGACAATCTAAGCTGGACAAGAAAACACAAAATAGCACTGAATTATGAAGCAAACAGCATGTGTGCCACAGAAACAAAAGCAGACACTTATCTTTGCTGATTTGGCAGAAAGGCAGGAGGAACCAAGCAGAGGTCTAACACCTCCCAACAACAATTGACAACTGGCAAGGACTAATGAATCCTGCACACCTAAATACCCCAGTCAGAACTGCAATCAGCAGACACCTGACCAGGACTGCAACTCAGGGACAACTGCATTACCACCTACCACCACCGGAGGGAACCCAAAAGCAGAATTCACAACATTGAACTGCCCAGCTTGTTGCCGATCAGCAACAGAAGATGCGAGTCTTCTCTCTCTCGCTTTCTGTGCCCCTCTCTGCCTATATGTGCCTTTCAATGACTGACTATCGCTGCCTCTCTCATTCTCTGGGCCTTCATATACCTCTCCGTGCCTTCATGTGCCTCACTGTGCCACTGTGCCTCACAGTCTCTGAAAATACTGAGGATAAGAGCAGGCTATTGCTCTCATTTTTGGCACCATAAGCCAGCTCTCCCTGTTTAATATGACATACTGAGGATGAGAGCCAGCTATTGCACTCATTTTTGGCACCATTAGCCAGCTCTCACTGTTGAATATGACATACCGATGATGAGAGCCAGCTATTGCGCTCATTATTGGCACCATTAGCCAGCTCTCACTTTTGAAAATGACACACCCAGGGTGAGAGCCGGCTATGGAAAGGGATTGGTGTCCAGATAGCTGGCTCACTTAAAAAAAAATAAATAAATCTGAGCATGAGAGCTGGGTTCCTCTATGTGCCTCTGTGTACCTCTGTGTGCCTCTCTTGCTTACTGTGCCTTGGCTGCAAAAATTGAGCAACTGGTAACGGGACAGAAATATATCAAATTGAACTGCCCAGCTTGTTGCCGATCGGCAACAGAAGATGTGTCTTCTCTCTCTCGCTTTCTGTGCCTCTGCATGCCTCTCTGCCTATATGTGCCTTTCAATGACTGACTCTCTTTCTCGCTATCATTCTCTGTGCCTTCATGTACCTCTGTGCCTCACTGAGCCACTGTGTGCCTCTTTCTGTGCCTCACTGTCTCTGAAAATATTCTGAGGGTGAAAGCTGGCTAACTGAATCTGTATGTGTTCCTGTAGCCAGCTCTCACTATTCAAATGATGCTCCACCTACTAAGTTGCATTAACCAATCACAGAAGACTCACAATTTTGATTCAAACAAACCAATCACTTGCAAGTGCATCATTTTAAGAGGGGTTCCTTGTTTGATTCAGGTCTCAGGAGCTACAACAGTGATTTGTTCTACAAGGGAGAAGCTTTGGCTTACCTGTCTTTGGACTCCATGGTTGTAATCGATGTAAGTGCTCCTGGGGTCACAGTGAGTGAGAGGGAAATATTGCATATATTGCAGCATGCATTCTGGGTACACTCAGACCATAGGGGGATTTGTAGAAGATGTTATCATATAGCTTGTAATGGGATGGGGTGCCCAACTATACTGCAGGGGTATCTGATATTATTTCTGTGATGTCTCCAAAATTGTTAGCTTGGTTGTAATAATGTGGGGGATGGGGCAGGATTGCTCTATGAAAATGTATTTTAACATGTTAGGGCTTGCAATTTTTCAGGCTCAGTCACAGAAAGGGTGTACGTTTTTGGCTCAGTCTTTCAGTATCTTTCATTTTTTGCATTGAAAATGCTCTACTGTATATGCACTTGCTCGCTCCAAAACAGTATGTTTTTTTCTCGGTTTTGACTGAAAAAGGAGTGCAGGTCGTGTGCAAAACGTTAAGCATTTGCGTGGTCAAAACCGCAAGTGTTTTTGTCATGGTATTTAGACAATATGGGTATTTGTGGCAAAAAAAACAGATTTTTGTAACCTCTGTGGGCATGTATGTGGTTAAAGGTATATGTTATTGGTGCAATTTTGCTACAGTTTGTATTATGCTATAAAAACCCTCAGACATGCGCTAAACTGTATGTGTACTCGCTTGTTCAAAAATAGTGTACGTTTTTACCTGTTTTTTGCCAAAAAAGAGGGCCGGTCTTGTGCAAAACTGAGCATTTGTGTGGTCAAAACTCCTTGTGTTTTTGCCATGGTATTTTGTCAATCTGCATAATCTTTTGCAAAACATCAGATTTGCGCAACATCTATGGACATGCATATGGTAAAAAAATGCATGTGTTATTGACACAATATTGCCACAATCTGTGTAGTATGCTATAAAAAAGCAAAGACTTGCGCAAAATTGTGTGTACAGTTGCTGTTTCAAAAATTGTGTCCGTTTTTGACCAAAAATGAGGGCTGGCTATTGGAGATCAAAAATGACCCAAGAGCCAGCTCTCATCCAAAGAACACAATTATTGCCATCAGAGCTGGCTTTTGGAAATTTAAATTGATGCAATAGACAAACTTCATGAAAAAAATTGCAATTATGAGAGCTGGCTCTTGCAAGTCATAGGTCTACCGTGACCCAGGTTAAAAAAAAAAAAAAAAAAAAAACAATTGATGAGAGTTGGCTAATAGAAATATAAATTGTCATGAGCTGTGTATTTGTTGTAAAAAATCAGATTTGTGCAACATCTTTGGGCATGCAAGTGGTAAAACCCATGTTATTTTCATGATTTTGCCACAGTTTGAGTTGTATGCTATAAAAACTCTCAGATTTGTGTTAAAATGTATGTGCACTTGCTTGTTCAAGAACTGTGTAAGGTTTTTGTCCGGTTTTTACAAAAAAAATAAGGGTCAGCTAACTAAATTGAGCCCGACAATTGAACATTTTGCATTAAACGCATGATCCCAAGATGACAATTGGCTAACTGTAATGCAAAATGTCCAGTTGTCTGGCTGAAAGCAAAAACAAATGCTGGTTGATGTTAATGGGTGGACAGTGATATTTTTTCTGATCTTCCATTTTTCTTATGTACAGCCATTTCAGGATGCCGAAGACCTGTCCATTCTGTTGCAAAACCTTTACTCAACTGGCACAGCATCTTACACGGCAATGCCTTAGAGACAGTACAAAAGAGGAGAGGCATGCAGCACTGGAAGAATCTAAAAAGACACTGATAGCAGTTGCAACAAAGGGAACATACATCACTTATGACAATATTTCAGCTATAGAAACATTTTGCTTTGAATACTTACGCTCATACTTGTGTGGGCTTTATAGGTTTGCATTTATGTTCTCAACTATGCCAAATAATCACTTGGATTTTTCATTTACAGTATTGTTGAAGATGAGGGGGCATCTACTTCATCTAGTGCATTACCCATGGAGAAAGAGCTGGCGGTCGTGGAGAAATAGCTGCCGGTCGCGGAGAAATAGCTGCCGGTCGCGGAGGATCATGCTGGCTACAGGTCAATGTAAAATCATACAAGGAATTTACTTCAACCCCTTGCTCGAACATTGCATAGACCTCAGCATATTCTGGCTTTTAGACCACCTAAAATAACGTGAACACCGCTGGCCTACTCAAGTTTGCACTTGAATTTCTTACTAAGGATTTTTTTTATAATTTACAGAACTGTTGAAGATGAGGAGCCGTCTACATCCACTGGCATATCGGCACACACAGCCATACCAAATCCTGAATTGATGGATCTTGCAGCTGCAGAGGACTCTACATCCTCAGAAGAGTCCAGCGATGACAGTGCTGACCACTCTGAAGCAAATGAAGAGAATTCTCACTCTGAAACCAGTGAAGAGGACAATGATGATGAAACTGATCAACAACCAGAGACCAGAGAAATTGAGGAGAATCCCAGCGAAACAGATGAAGACAGGCCGAGGTCAGTTTTTTCTGTTTCACTCGCTCAACTTACTCTCTCCCCACCCCTGACAACAGTGAGTGAGAGCCCCAGCTGTTGAGGGCCCTAACATTTGCCCAGAATCTGCTGCCAGCACTGGATCGGGGGGCCCAGTGAATGCGCTGGCACAGGGCCCCCTGACCTATAAGCCCCTTAGCGGACACATGGTTTTCTGCTATTTGTGGTACATCACTGTATATATAATATATATACACAGTTTTTTTCTGAAATTTGAAATTTGTTTATAATCTGACCTATTGTTCATTCCTCAAAAATTTGTAGAACTCAAAGCCAGAAATGGACTGCTGACAAGAGGATCAAAATGAAGGAAGCAGGATTTTGTGATTGCCATCCTTTGTCTGATCCTATATTAAAAGGTTTTTCTGACTATTTGCAGAACCATTGCAGGCTGGAAAGATACAAACAAAATGTTGAAGATGTCTCAAGGTTTCTATATTTCATGAACAAGCGCCGTGTGAGCCTCAACTTTGCGAAAAGGATTGAAAAAGCCCGTTTATTTTTCAAAAAGCTGTAAGACATTGGCCTGTGCAACCAAACTGTCAGCAACTACTTAAGGCTGGTTTTACATTAGCGTTTGTAGGAGCTGCGGACTTCCTCCGTGAAGCCCTGCCCTCGGCCGCACCTCCGCCTCTAGCTACGCCTACTTCGGCATGCGGCCTGTGTACCTATCTTTAACATTAGGTATGCAGGTCATGCCGCTGTATGCGGATGCTTCCGCATGCGTCATTTTGACAATGCAGCGACCAGCGTAGAACGCAGCTTGTAGCAATTTCTTTTTTCCGCATAGTCAAAACGATGCGGAAAAACTGCATACAGCCACATGACCTGCGTACCTTAACGTTGCAAAGCCAGTTTTCTTGAAAGCCATCAAGAAAGTCGAAAGAGGATCCCAGAATACAGAGTATCAGTTAGAGATACTCTATTATCTTGAGGCCTTACTTGTACTAAAGCACTTGCAGAGACCAAGAGTTGTCAGAAATATGACCATAAGTAACAACCTATTCCTCATAATTGTTATTTAAAACCACCTGTCAATCCAACTTTCCCATGTCTTGACTCACAGGTGTCTGAGTGGACAGAGGATGCGTCACAACTATCAAAGTGAACAGCGGGTAATCATCGGAGTTAAATCCCAGAAGACTGCTGCCCAGCAAGTGGCCTGTTTTGTGCTTACTGAAGAAGAAATGGTAAGATTTTCCTGTCGCTACAACAGCACCCACATTAGAGGCATCTGTTTGTTGTCATGACTTCAGACCGTAGGATTAGCAACATTCAGTCCCCTTCAGTAGAGCCTCATTTATCCAGGTTTTACAGGACAAGTTGGTGTTAAAATCTGCTTCAGGAGTGTGGGCAGTCTTTCCCTTATTTCCCTGCAGTATCCTGGATGCTAAATTGCAGCATCTGTGTCCAGGATAGTGCATTTTCTAAACAATAATGCATGGTGCCTGAGCCTCCAAAATACATATTCTCTTCCTTATCACAGATGTTCTGCACTCTTAGTGAATGGTGAGTATTGTTTATATTATGACATATGGTTGGTGTGAGGTGACTTTTCTATATATTTAGATTGTGTAGTCCTTCTCATGCTCTGAAATTCAACTGAGGCAGAGGAGAGATACTGCCCATTTAGTTTGTAGGTTTCCCTGTCCTGGTCAGGCAGGTCCCTTTCACATGTGGGTGCTAACATTGACTTCACCAAGTAATTTAGTCGTTTTCAAATTTTCTTGCTAAGATTGAAGAGCACAACTCAAACTTTATCAAGTGATATACTTTTTTTTTTTTTTTTTACAGTGGTTTAACGTCTACTTTAGCAAAGTGAGACTGCTGCAGGCCACACAAGACAGTCCGGATACATTCTTCATATCGACTACAGGAAGACAGATTCATAATGTATCCAATGACCTTTGCAGCTACCAGAAAAGGTAAGTCTTAAAAGTCAAAAATCTTACATTTTAAATGTTGTGCCATGTATTTATGATCTACTCTATTCCTTTCTAGGTATAAATTAAACAAGTCTCCAGCCAGGTGGCCAGAAAAACTTGTCCGACATGGACAGTCTCTAATTTAACAGAAAAAGAGAGGTATCTTTTTTCTAAATACCTCAGTCATTCAAACATGACAGCAGAGAGGAATTACAGAGAGAGAACTTTAGGGGACCTTTGTGAAGCACACACACTGGTCTCGGCAGCATAGAGAGCACCAGAAAATGAACCCCAACCCAGCAGCTCCAGGTAATTTATTGCAAAGCAGTTTTGATCTCTTATTTCAACAAACTATTGACAAATTTTAATATTCTGTTTTCTATCTCCCCTAAAGAGAAGCAGAAGGGACCAATAGAGAAGAGGAGCAAAGGGTCCAGGAAGACAACAATGCACAGGGTGAAAGATGGCCCCAGTGACTCAAGTTCAAATATTAGGACTCAAAGGTGAGTATATCGTTAAATCAACGCTAAAATTACAAGTTATATAGAAGGGATCTACAGAATAAGGGTAGCTGTGCATGGCCAAACAACTGAGTTATTGCTCAAATGAGCACATTTGGTTGACTGTCAGGCCGTGTAAACATGGCACATCACAGGGCACTCAGTGGCTGTCACTCAAGAGTTGCCAGTCACTGAGTATTTTGAGGAAGAGAGGAGGTTGTGAGATTAGATAGGAAACAGACAGATGGCGATAAGTTCTAATGTATGTCTGTCTGTGTGAGGGGCTCTGGAGGACCGCTGAATGAGTCCAAAAGACTAAATAAGCAACAGGAGTTTGGAAACTGCCTATGTTGGGGTGTCAGTAGGTTCCGGTAACTCCGGTTCTGTAAGTCTGATTCAAAAGTCACAAAGTAGTTCTTGTAGCCCTAAAATTCATCTACATACCCTATGAATTTGGGGTCGATGACTTTTTACCCTGAAGAGCAACAGCTCGAAAACTGTTCAGTCTAATCAACTGATACCACTCAAAGTGCCCAGAAAATGTATTTTTATTAGGCGGAGAGCACCAACAGAACCTAGAGCCAGAACAGAGTCCATGATGACAGGGATGCAGTTGAGGAAAAGGAAATGCCCCAGGTAATTGGTGAATATGCCCATTGATATTATCCTTGAACAATAAACAATTGTTTTAATATATGTAATCCTCTTCTTTCGTTTAAAGATATTAAGAAGACGGCAGTGATCAGCTCTCAAGAAAGAAAATATTCCCCACCGGTAATTGAGGCATTCCAACAACTTAAGTCCTGGTCTTGTTAACGGTTTTGAATTCATGTTGTATTTGCTTTTTTTTTTTCTCTATTCTAGGTGTTGTTCAATTCCAGGTGAACGGGGCCCTTGAAGAAATGTGAGGGGTTTTTTTGTTTTTTTTTATAAACACTGTTTGTATTACTGTTAACGTTTTATTTTAGTAATAAAGATAAAGTGGAGGTCAATGGCTATGATGAGACTAATCTGACAAATGTAGATTAAATGGCATAACCATTTACTACCGTCACGTTTCTGAGCTGTTTATTCGAATGCTTTGTCAGTATCACTAGAATAAAATAATAATTTAAAGGGCAGGTAGCCAGCAAAGTTTTTCTGCCAGTCAGAGCACTGTAGTCCCTGGAAATCAGGCCTAGGTATGCAGAAAATATTACCCCCCCCCTAACAATGGTAAGCGGGACCCCCAGGTGTCCAGGGTCATGACATGTAGCACTGTCCGGGGGCTCCAGAAAGTGAGTATATAACTTTTTTTTTTTTTTTTTTTTTACAGGGATATGATGCCCACATTGCTATATACTACGTGGCTGGGCAATATACTATGTGGACATGCATATTCTAGAATACCCGATGCATTAAAATTGGGCCACTATATCTATATCTATATCTATATCTATATCTATATATTTATTTATAGATGGTGGCCCAATTTTAACGCATCGGGTATTCTAGAATATGCATGTCCACATAGTATATTGCCCAGCCACGTAGTATGTTGTGTGTATATATATACACACACACACATATATATATACATACATATACCACCAGGACCATTTTTATCCATGGACAGCCATGCTCTGACCCCCTGAATTCAAATTCCCTGGGGAGCAGGGGGACAAGTGATGTTGCTGTGTGTAGGTGGCCTCCTGGATGATGTTCCTGCCAAGTGTGGGTTGCCTGACCCATTCTGCAGAGGAGTTATGGGGTTTGGGAGCCCCAAAATCTGCCCCACACTGAAAATGTGCTTTAAAATCTGCTGCCCAAATCAGACATTAGGGCCCCTGTTGTAGCCATCAATCTGCAGCATTGAACAGTTAAAAAAAAAAAAAAAAAAAGCCAAGACCCTGCAGGGGATATAGATAGATATCTATCTGCTACAGCTTCTTTTAAGGTACAGTCACATTAAGCGACGCTGCAGTGATATCGACAACGATGCCGATCGCTGCAGCGTCGCTGTGTGGTCGCTGGAGAGCTGTCACACAGACAGCTCTCCAGCGACCAACTATGCCAAAGTCCCCGGGTAACCAGGGTAAACATCGGGTTACTAAGCGCAGGGCCGCGCTTAGTAACCAGATGTTTACCCTGGTTACCAGTGTAAATGTAAAAAAAAAAACTACATACTTACATTGCCGTGTCTGTCGCGTCCCTCGCCTTCAGCTTCCTTGCACTGTGTAAGCGCCAGCCCTAAAGCACAGCGGTGACGTCACCGCTGTGCTTTGCTTTACGGCCGGCACTGACACATTCAGTGCAGGAAGCTCTGAGCAGCAGCGCGGACGCCGGGGGACGTGACAGACATCAGAGGGTGAGTAATGTAGTGTTTTGTTTTTTTTACTTTTACAATGGTAACCAGGGTAAATATCGGGTTACTAAGCGCAGCCCTGCGCTTAGTAACCTGATATTTACCCTGGTTACCATTGTAAAACATTGCTGGCATCATTGCTTTTGCTGTCAAACACGACGATACACGCCGATCTGACGACCAAATAAAGTTCTGGACTTTCAGCAACGACCAGCGATATCACAGCGGGATCCAGATCGCTGCTGCGTGTCAAACACTATCGCTATCCAGGACGCTGCAACGTCACGGATCGTTCTCGTTGCAAAGTCGTTTAGTGTGAAGGTACCTTTAGTTTACTTTAGCTCTGCAGACAGATGGTAAACGCCATTGTCTGTAAGTGTTACAATGAGTCACTTCTAGCTGGCTAGATTCAAAACTTGCAGACTCTACATTTATTTATTTTACCTGAGAACCAACCATCTCTCTAGACAAAATATCAATTCCAATTGCCAGCTATCACCCTCTGAATGTTTTTGTAATAGTGAGGGCCTGCTTCCTGCATACATGCCAATGACACTTAGAAGCTAGGTCTGTCTCTCTATTATATTATATATTCTATTACAGACATATAGAGCTAAAAGTTACATGTAAAGTTAGTTCCCTTAGCTAAGGTATTAAGACATGTATGGTAATTTATCCTGAGATTACAGAGTCTGCAAGTTTTGTATATAGCCAGCTAGAAGTGACTCATTGTAACTAGAGATGAGCGGTGTTCGAGTCGAACTGTTCGCCAATTTCAAATTCGAGCTGTTTTGTGCGGTGTTCGAGTCGTTCGACGAACCCGAACAATTTGCTTAAAATTCGGCTGTTCGAGTTTGTTCGATAACTGTTCGTTCACCAAAAGCCTAGCTTGATTTGCACATTAAAACTGTTTATCATTGTTAATGGACTGTTTCAGTGTATAGTGGGCGGGGGATAGATCTGTGCTGAAATAACGCCGATCTCCATTTTGTTTTTTCTTTCCCGCATTTACAGAGGGGCGGTGCAGTCTCTCAGCCTATCAGCAGTGCACACACACAGCAATGTGCATGTGATGCACACAAGCAAGGGCATGTGTCATTCGCTGTGTATGTCACATGTCCTTGCCCTATAAGAACCAGCCATTTGCCCCATTGCCTCACTGCTGCAGCTTACTGTTAGACGGCACCGCTGCTGCTGTGGGCGCTATACAGACTAAGTGTTTTTTTTTTCTCAGAGAGATACGTTTAGGGAGTCGGGAGGAGTCGGGACTAGTTGTAATTTCAGGGTAGGTTACAGCAGTTCATAGCACTGTTTGCCAGGCAGGTCTCAGCCAGCGCTGTGCAAGTGTTTGTCACAGCATTTGGTGTAATCTAGCTCAGCCAATCCTTTTGGGCTAGTAGCATTGTCTGATAGTCATCTGAGTAGCCCGCCTGTGAAGCTAGCTACACCGTCTGTATTTCAATTTTTACTGCATCTAACCCAGTAAATCGTTTTGGGGTTTTGGGCTTAGTAGCAGTGTCTGCACGTCAGCAGAGTAGCCAGCCTATGAAACTAACTATACCGCCTGTGTATCTCAATTTTCACTGCATCTAATCCAGTTAATAGTTTTAGGCCTAGTACCACAGTTTGACCACTCAGTTCGGCTTGGTTTTAATCCATCGGTTGTTGTGCCAACAACTACAGATACAGAGTTGCCAATTAGTTAAGCACTAAAATGAGTGGCAAAAGGCCTGCTGCTGGTGGAAAGGGGAATAGGTGTGTTGGAAAGGGAAATAAAGGTTGTGTCCGAGGGGTAGATGGTAAAGCAACAGTAAAATCTGCAGAAGAAAGACCATCTTCCAGCAAAAGTAAGAGGTCTACTTCTTTTCGTGGACAATCTGATATGATCCCTTTCTTACAACCATCGCTTCAAGCATCGCCAAAAATTCCAGATGAGGCACAAAACAGCAGGTGCTTGAATGGATATCAATACTATAGCCTGGGAATCAGAGGTCTGCTCCAGAGCTTCTGTGAATCCAGAGGAGGAAATGATGTGCACTGATGCCCAGAATCTTTGAGAGTCGGATCCAGGCCCAGATGAAGAAGGTTCTGAGCATAATGTAGACCCTCGTTACCAAACTAACTCCTGTTGGTGGAGACAATGAGGAAGATGATGATGAGACAGATACCTGATTGGAACGAAAAGTTGACTTCGGTCGGGGCAGGAAGAGGTTGGCTCTGAGGACAACGGGTGTGAGAACACAGGATGATGACGAGGTTCTAGACCCTACTTACTGTCAACCCCCAGTCCGTCAGTCCATGAGGTCAGCAGAGGAGGATGCTAGTGACGAGTCTGACGACGAGGTAACGGTGCGCCTTCCTAGACAGAGACAGTACTGGAAGCACGTCAACAACTGCATCCTCAACCCCAACTGTGCCTCAGACCAGAAGTCGCGGTGGCTCCTCAGGTCGCACGGGCTCTAAGCCTTGCATAGCCTGGGCATTTTATAACATCGCAAAGGATGACCCAACTCATGTTGTCTGTAAGATTTGTCAACAAAATCTCAGTAGAGGCCAAAAAATCACTAGCTTGAGTACTTCATGCATGAACTGTCACATGGATATGAGGCATAATTTGCAGTGGGAAGCTCACTGTGCTACAATGTGGCCTTGTTGGCCGGGTCAACCACCGTCTGCCCCATCAAGTGGATACGCATCCTCTTCATCCTCTGTCACTGTGGGGACAGCAGACGCACTTGGTTTTGGATGCAGACCTTCCACTTTACCCACAACAGCCAGTGTGATTGGCAGGTCGTCAGGACATTTACAAGTGGAAACACCTGCTGGTGTTGAGCGCTCTCCGACATCGACACCACATTTTGATCAAGGCAACATAACATCTCCACCTGCACCTTCCTCACAGACCAGCAGTTTGCCCGGGACACCCTACTCAACTCCATCTAAGCACGGCAGCCAACCCTCAGTCCCTCAGATGTGGACAAGTAAAAGACCATTTACTCCTAGCCATGGCAAAGCTAAGAGGTTGAATTTCTCCATCTTCAAGCTGTTGGCTACAGAAATGCTGCCTTTCCGCCTGGTGGACACAGAGGATTTTTGAGACATTATGTCCGTCGCAGTGCCCCAGTACCTGATGCCCAGTCGCCACTACTTCTCAAAGAAAGCTGTGCCTGTGCTACACCAGCATGTTGCACACAACATCACCGCTTCCTTGAGAAACTGTGTGTGACAGGGTGCATTTCACCACAGACACTTGGACGCGTAGACACGGACAGGGGCATTACATGTCGGTGACTGGGCACTGGGTAACTACGGTGACATCAGGAGAAGGGGCTGCTGTCCAAGTCTTGCCGTCCCCATGAGTTGCTCGTCGATCCTCTGCATCTAGAAGTTCCTCCACTGCTTCTGCCTCCTCAATCTCATCTCGGTCCTCCACCTGCACCCAAAGCCTGTCTGGTAATGCCACCCGCATTGTAACTGCGCAGAAGGATTCCTGCACACCTCCTCACTATGCTGTCACCAGGGCTCAACGGCATCAGGCAGTGTTTACATTGAAATGTCTGGGAAATGTGGGTCTCTAGAGCTGACCACAACTCCTCAGCGGTGTGACTGAGTTCCATCAATGGTTGTCTCCACTCAACCTGCAGCCAGGGAAGGCTGTGTGCGACAATGCTGCAAACCTGGGTGTGGTCCTTCTCCGGGGCAATGTCACACACGCGCCTTGTATGGCTCACGTTTTGAACCTGGTTGTCCAGCAATTTTTATTCCACTATCCCTGACTAGATGGGCTTCTGCAGAGGGCACGGTCACTGTGTGCTCACTTCCGCCGTTCGCATCCTGCAGCTCGACGACTTGCATCTCTACAGAAGTCGTTGGGCCTGCCAGTTCACCGGTTGAAATGCTATGTGCCCACATGGTGGAATTCAACTCTGCACATGTTGCAGCGACTGTGGCAGCACCGATGAGCCCTGGTGCAATACGTTATGACGTATAGCCTGGGCCAATGAGATCAAGAGGTGGGGCAAATCACGCTGCAGTGGATGTCTCAGATCAGGGACCTATGCACCCTTCTGCACAGTTTTGAAATAGCAACGAAGATGTTTAGTGCTGACGATGCCATTATCAGCATGACCACTCCGGTGATTTACATGCTGGAGCACACCTTTCACAGTGTTCGGAGTCAGGTGGTGGAACAAGAGGAGGAGGAGGAACAGGAGGAGTCATATGCAGAAGGGATCATATCTCCAAGGTCAAGAAGGTTGGCAGCACCAAGGCGGCTGGCATTGGAGGCTGGGGGATAGGGATTACCGAGGGCGCATGGTAGCAGCCAAACTGTTGAAGATGCAGGAGGCGATTAAGAAATGGAGGAAAACTGGCGCTGGGCATGGAAAGACTCATCAGATGAGGGAAACCTTGATCAAATTTCTGTTGTGTGAGGTTGGGGGGAGGGTGCAGACGAAGGAAGCATGATTCTCACATCGCCACCAAGACAACAAGGACTTGTTCCTCCTGGATGTGCAAGACACACGAGTGCCTTCTTGTTGCACTACCTGCAACATGACCCTCGGATTGTCAGAATCCGAAGTAATGCCGACTACTGGGTTGCCACATTCTTAGATCCCCAGTACAAAAGCAAATTTGTCAAAAAAATTCCTGCCATAGAAAGATTCACGCATGCAGGAGTATCAGCAGAGACTGTTACAGAATCTAACATCTGCTTTTCCAAATAACACCAGTGGTGCACGTAGTGAATCTCTGAGTTCTAACTTGCCAACCATGGGACTATCGAGTCATCACTCAAACCGTAACAGTAACATCGTATCTGGTGGTAACAGCAATTTTTTCCAATCATTTCAAGATTTTTTTAGACCATCCTTTGCAAGGCCACAGGAGACAAGAAGTCTGACAAACAGCCAACGCCTAGAGAGGATGGTACAAGAGTATCTCCAAGTTAACATCGATGCCATGACTGTGGAACTGGACCCTTGCTCATTTTGTGCTTCCAATCTTGAAAAAATGGCCTGAGCTCTCCACTCACGCCTTGGAGATCTTGTCGTGCCCCGCAGCCAGTGTCCTCTCTGAACGTGTGTTCAGCGCTGCTGGTGGTGTGCTGACAGATAAGCGCACGCGGCTGTCCAGTGACAATGTAGACAGACTAACGTTCATCAAGATGAACAAATCCTGCATCCACAAGGACTTTTCTACCCCTGTGTCATCTTGGGGAGACAAAGCTTGATGATTTTTGAAAATCACCTCACCAACCGTTTTAAAAAAACTCTGGCAAAATTGATGCCACTTAAGTGGTGTCTGCTGAATTTTTTGAAAAAATGGAGACTCTTATTTAGTCCCCTTGCTGACGTTGCCATCGTCAATTCCAGGTGGGTGGGGTCGTCTGCAGAGTTGTTTACTCATACTATGGCCTGGGATTCAGAGGCCTGCTCCAAAGCTTCAGTGTCTGCTAGTCAGCAGAGTAGCCCAGCCACCCACCACCTGTTTACCTAACTACTATTTTGTAACTGCATCTGGCCCAGGAAATCCTTTTGGGCCCAGTAGCAATTTACGCTACTCAGCAGAGTACCCCACCCATGAAGCAAGCTACACCGCCTTCTTTCTTTCTCAATCTAACCCCACGGCTCTGGGGTGTCCACTCTCCCTCCAGCTCTCTCCTTCTCACAGGTGGACTACCGTGTTTTCACACTGTGGCGAATCTTTTGGGCCCAGGCATAAGAAGTCGTCGAGGTAATGGACGGATTAGGTGGATTAATCCCATTCGTTTATTGTAGTACAGGATTAACAGGTGCCGGCGGGCATTGATTAATACAATAAGTGCACTTATTTTCTATATATACCCGACGGGACTATCAGTCCAAACACTTCTCCTGATTAAGCTACCGTGAGTAGCGACATGCGTAGGGAGACAGTGTATACTCACTAGGAAGGCTGGAGCCCGCTATGTAATCATGTTTTGTATTGTGGGCAGTGCATGTATCAGGTGTTCAGGTAGGGAAGCCCCCATCAGTATATGTATAGACACAGGCTGCATAAAAGTACAAGTCTTTCTAACCTGGTATGGTAACTGACAGAGTTTACATGAAAATTAGCCATTTGGGTCTTAGGTGGATTAATCCCATTCATTTATTGTAGTACAGGATTAACAGGGTCTATGAGCAAAGACCTAGTGGGATTCCATGGTGGACCATTTATTTACTACTGCAGATATACCTGTTTTTCTTTTAATATTACAGGTAAATTATCAGGGGGACTCGACACCGATACCTGATACGGATGCATGTGCATTACTCATATTGTATTTACTGTATGATACTCACTGGGTGGGTCTTAGGGATTATTTTTCCTGTGAGCCAGCTATTTTTCATGTCCTCATATACAGAGGACATTGAATTTGTATGTTTGGGTATGTTTTCACATGCTGTTTTAAATGTTTTTATGTCTAGAAGCACTGTATATTAGTCTCAGCTGTTGTAGTCAAAGTGAAAAAAGCTGTGTGTGTGCACTATTATTGCGCTCTTTTTTTCTTCCTTTATTTACACATGGTGTTTAGCGCATTTGTAGCACCCGGCTTTTATTGTACTAGGCATTGTGGTGGTGCCCGCTTGATTTTCTTCTTCTTTTGAGTATCTTTTTCCAGTTATCTGGGCTTTGAGCGGTGGCACACCGGTATATTAGGATATTAGTCATTTATTGTTCTAATCATTTGTTTTTTCTTTATTAGTCACTTACAAAATGGTTTTTGATCTTAATGCTCATGGAACAGTCAAAATGGGGATACGGTCTTTGATACAATGGAAGAGGGCTGTTCGGATTTTGACAAGCTCACCAGGGAATCAACGGACACACACAAGGCCATAACCAAGGTTTGGTGGAATGTGCGGACCTTAGAACAATATTTGAAATTATCTATATTCCCTCGGGGGCTGAGGGTACAAATTTTCCCAGCCTGGGAGGTCACCCCGACCTTTAAAAACACTTGGGAAGCAGGACTAGCACAGTGTTCTAGGATCATCCTTAATCTTTTATTACAGCATGACAATGATTTGTCGACGTTAAAATTGAAAATCAAAAACTTGGAAGCACAAATGATGAGCTATGATCCGGTCACACAAGTGCAACCTTTTCAGAAAAAACTTAAAGACATTATAACAAAATTTGAACAGGAAATAGTGGCAGGAAAGAAAACGAAATTACAGCGTGATTAACAGGATTATGAGAGAGGTACGGCCTTCAGATGGAAACACACAGGTAATAGGAGGCCAGGACCTACATCGACCCATGCCAATACAGGAGCATTAGTAGAGCACAGTCTGAGTGATTTTTTAGCGTCGGACACAAGCGACATGGACGGAGGACTGTTGTGAATTCTGTTCTTGGGCTCCCTCTGGTGGTTATAAGTGGTAGCGCTGCTGTCTGTCCTTCACAGCAGTTATCAGGTGTATCCACTCTGGACTGGGCTATTTAGTCTGGCCTCACCCTTTAGTGAGTGCCAGTTGTCCATTGTTTCTGGAGGATTCACATCCCTTCATGGTTTCTCCTGCTTCCTGGTCTTTTCACCAAGATAAGTCCTGCTTGTTTTGCAGCCCACATTTTGTGGGTCTCATTGTTCAGTGCATTTCATGTTTTTTCTTGTCCAGCTTAATCTGTGTAAGGATTTATGCAGTCAAGCTGGAATCTCTGGAGAGGCAGATATACCCTCCATGTCTTTAGTTAGATGTGGAGTTTTAGTATTTTCTGTGGTGGATATTTCCTAGTATTTTAATACTGACCGCATAGTTCTCTGTCCTATCTTTCCTATTTAGCTAGATTGGCCTCCTTTGCTAAATCCTGTTTTCAGCCTGTGTATGTTTTTTCCTCTCCTCTCACAGTCAATATTTGTGGGGGGCTGCCTATCCTTTGGGAATTTTCTCTGAGGCGAGATAGTTTTCCCTTTTCTATCTATAGGGTTAATTAGTCCTCCGGCTGTGTCGAGGTGTCTAGGATCAGTAAGTACATCCCACGGCTACTTCTAGTTGCGGTGTTAAGTTTAGGGTCCGCGGTCAGTATAGATACCACCTTCTCCAGAGTACGTCTTATGCTGCTCCTAGGCCACCAGATCATAACAGAGGACAAGGCGGGGGAAGCGAACTAATAACAAGAAATACCAGAAGACCACGTTATCAGCCGACACAGGGGCAGAGAAAGGGTGGCAGACGCCAGAAGTAACTAATAATTACAGATTAACCTATTCACACACACATTATCTGAAGCGGAAAGGTCAGTACTCCAAAGAGGGCTCACCTTTTCACCTATGTCGGTAACAGATAAGGTATAAATCCTTAATGATGGTGAACTTTTTTGCAGAAAAATCATTAAAAGCGTTGCATCAAGAACCAGAACTTCTACCAGAGCCATCGGCAGCGGTGGACAGGCAGGTCTTTTCAGACCTTTTGGAACTTTTAAATGAGAACGACACAATACCAGGTAGGAAAAATTTCCCCCATAGATTGCCCTCCACTACAACCCCTCCTCTGTCTCTAGTTCACTCAGTTAAATCTTTCTTTGAGGTGGTGAAAGCAGGGATACAAAAACTGACCCCAAGCCAAAATAAAGATCAGAATTTGTCGGTAAGAGACAGAAAGGCCTTGGCGGGCCTCAAGTCTAGCAAAGACTTCCTGATAAAGGAGGCAGATAAGGGGGGCAATGTGGTCCTGTGGTCAATAGATATGTATCTAGACGAGGTATCTAAACAGTTGGACAATTCTAAGAACTATGTAAAGCTGCCTTCAGATCCTACACTGATATTCAACAGATTGGAAAGACTTCTGAACACAGCACTATCAGAAGGGTAATTAAAAAACAAGAGAGGGACTATATATTTGTTAAAAACACAGTGGTTCCCACATTTTACCTTGTACCCAAAGTGCATAAGGATTTGACTTGTCCTCCTGGTAGGCCCATTGTTTCGGGCATTGGGGGTTTGGGTGAGCAAGCTTGTGTTTATATAGATTTTTATCTGCAACCCATAGTACAGAATTTGCCTTCCTACATAAGAGACTCTACACAACTCATTGAAAAATTGGGGGGCATTCAACTACCGGAACAGGCTCTTTTGGTGACTGTGGATGTCACCGCATTGTACACCAGCATAGCCCATGATGATGGACTAAAGGCGGTAGATCATTTTCTAAGACGGGAACATCCTGTGGATCTTCCTCGCAATGCCTTCCTCTTGAGCCTACTTAAGTTTGTATTAACACAACTATTTTGTGTTTGATTTTTCTTATTACAGACAGGTATCAGGTACCGCGATGGGTGCCCGCTGTGCTCCTTCTTTCGCCAACCTATTCATGGGGTGGTGGGAGGAGACCAGCGTGTACCCATCGCGGGCCCTCAGAGAGCATGTTTTATATTGGTTTCGTTTCATAGATGTTTTTTCATTTGGACGGGCTCGGGGGGAGGGTTGTGAGGAATTTCTACGGATGTTGAACGATAACACATTTAATATTCACCTAACCTTTCAGATGTCCCTGACTACAGTGGAATTTCTGGACCTAAAATTAATTCGCCAAGATGACACCATCTATACAGACTTGTTCCCCAAAAATACGGCTGCTAATGGACTTCTGGACTACAGGAGTTTTCACCCTCACCACCTGAAACGTAACTTACCAACAGGTCAATTTTATAGAATCCGACGGAATTGTACCCGACAGTGATTTTTGCTCGCAGGCCAAATCCCTCTCAACACGTCTACAGGAAAGAGGATACCCCAGGTCGATCATTACAAATGCTCTACAACGCACCAAATCTATCCCAAGGACACACTTGCTACAACCAACAAGGAAGCCTCCGGACAATAGCCTGAGATTCATCACGACATTCCATAACCACTGGGACAAGGTCTCAGAATTATTTAGACAACACTGGGACATTCTAAAAACTGACCCCAAGGTAGCAGATCTTTTACCAACTGATCCCTTATTGACGGCAAGATGAGCACCTAATCTGCGGGACTCTCTCTAGGAGTCATTTTGTGAGGCCAACGAGACTGGGCAGAGGTCGTACCCTAACTGGCATGTACCCATGTGGGGACTAACATTTGCCCATTTGTAAGCAGGGGTCCCTCTTTTTCCAACCCTGGAGATACATCAGTGCATACTCTCAGGGACTATATGAACTGTAAGATGTCAAATTTGGTATATGTGATCATGTGCCCATGCCCAAAGGTATATGTGGGGCAGACCTCCCAGGAGTTACGTAAAAGAATTCAGCAACATATTTCAAACATTAACTGTGCCAGGCAGGATCTATCCAAGGGTAAAAATATTTCTACAGTGGCAATGCATTTTTTACAAGTACATTCCAGCAGTACCCAGGGCCTTAGGGTGCTGGGGTTACAAACTGTCCCAAAAATTTTTCAGAAGACGGATAGACAGGGAGAACTTCTTAGATTGGAGGCCCGTTGGATATACCAACTGGGTCGGTCTCACCGGGAGGCCTCAATGAGGACCTTCTATATACGGGATTTTTGTTGCTATATATATATATATATATATATATATATATATATATATATATATATATATATATATATATATATATATATATATATATATATATATATATATTTTATACCAGATATATGGCAATAAGTATTTTATTTTATAATTACCATATATCTGGTATATATGTATATATATATATATATATGTATATATATATATATATATATATATATATATATATATATATATATATTTATTATAATTATCCTATGCCAGTGGTGAATATCAGGTAATTGTCCGTATCACTGATGTACTCTGCTATAATATTGTCTAGATGAGGGGCCCCTACAGCTAGAGTCATCGGGATTTTTTGAAAAAAATAAATTAAAAATATGCAAAAATCTTAAAGTTAATAAATTCTGATTAATTTTAAAAATTTTTTTTTAAAAAAAAACCTATATTCAAGGAGAAATGGCAATAGGGGTTACCACCATGTATTTTCTTTATCCAGAACAACGGCGGTATTGGTAGATTTAAGATTCATAGGTTTAGGACGAGATTTTCTAGCCAGCGTCAGAAAGGATCTGATAAGGGACCGCTATTAGTTTTGACTTTGAAGTATGGCGACTGTCCCTATCACCATCAAGATAAACCGTAGAATACTGCGCAGACTACGATTCACATAGTGAGGGTCGTCAGCGTGTTCTCAGTCAGGCTTTAATAGCAAGTAGCCAGGATTATATGTATCTAAAGCTTACAGGTGTAATCAGTGTTAGACATTATGCGCCATGCGAATCTGACATGGGTTATCATCTGGGTTCGCTGGCACATATCATTCACCACTATAGATGCACGGTTAGAGGATTCACCATACAGCGCATGCATTACTTGCTGATTGTGGACAGTATCCACGTTACCAACTCACTCAGCATGACGCACGCGCTGCGGCTACAATACGGGTATACCTCTGTCATGATTCCCCAATGGCATGGGAACATCAGAAACACAAAAATAACAGACTAGCTCTCGGGTGATGGAAACTCAAGCTGACCGTGACCTAAATCTACCACACAACTAACAGTAGCCAGGAAGCATTCCTACGGCTGCCTAGATGCCATGCGCCAGCCGGAGAACTAACTACACCTGGAAGAGGAAGGAACAGACCTGGCTTACCTCTAGAGAAATCCCCAAAGATGATAGTAGCCTCCACGTATATTGACGGTGAGTACAGAGGAAAAGACATACACAGTATGAAGGTAGATTTAGCAAAGCGAGGTCCACTTACTAGATAGAGGAAGGATACAAAAGAGGACTTCACGGTCAGCTGAAAAACCCTTTCAAAAACCCATCCTGAAATTACTTTAAGACTCCTGTGTCAACTCATGACACAGGAGTGGCAATTTCAGTCCACAAGAGCTTCCAGTAACAGGAAATGACAAAACTGTAAACTGTACAAGAAAAACAAAACAATAAGGACAAGAGTCCACTTAGCTGATCAGCAGACTAGTAGCAGGAACATGCAACTGAAAGACTCAGGTTACAATGATGACCGGCAAGGAAGTGACTGGAGAGCAAGGCTAAATAGGGAACTCCCAAAACTGATGGAAGCAGGTGAGCTGAGGCAGAAAAGCACACACAAGTCTCCAGTACCACCAGCCACCACCAGGGGAGCCAAAAAGCGGATCACAACAGTACCCCCCCCTTAAGGAGGGGGCACCGAACCCTCACAAGAACCGCCAGGGCGACCTGGATGAGCCCTATGAAAGGCACGAACCAAATCCGAGGCATGAACATCAGAGGCAGTTACCCAAGAATTATCTTCCTGACCATAGCCCTTCCATTTAACCAGGTACTGGAGTCTCCGCCTGGAAATACGGGAGTCCAAGATCTTCTCTATAACGTACTCCAATTCACCCTCAACCAGCACAGGAGCAGGAGGCCCAGCAGAAGGAACCACCGGCACCTCGTATCTCCGCAACAACGACCGATGGAACACATTATGGATAGCGAAAGATGCCGGAAGGTCCAAACGAAAGGAAACAGGGTTAATAATCTCCAAAATCCTATAGGGACCAATGAACCGAGGCTTACATTTAGGAGAAGAAACCCTCATTGGGACAAAACGGGAAGACAACCACACCAAGTCCCCAACACGAAGGCGAGGACCAACCCGACGCTGGCAGTTAGCAAACCGCTGAGTCCTCTCCTGGGACAAATTCAAATTGTCCACCACTTGTTCCCAAATCCGATACAACCGATCCACCACAGCATCTACTCCAGGACAATCCGAAGACTCCACCTGACCAGAAGAAAAACGGGGATGAAACCCCGAATTGCAAAAGAAAGGGGAAACCAAAGTGGCAGAACTGGCCCGATTATTAAGAGCAAACTCCGCCAACGGCAAAAAGGCAACCCAATCATCCTGATCCGCAGACACAAAACACCTCAAATACGTCTCCAAAGTTTGATTAGTTCGCTCCGTCTGGCCATTAGTCTGAGGATGGAAGGCAGACGAAAAAGACAAATCAATGCCCAACCTGGCACAGAATGCCCGCCAAAATCTAGAAACGAACTGGGTACCCTTATCAGAAACGATATTTTCAGGAATACCATGCAAGCGAACCACATTTTGAAAAAACAAAGGAACCAACTCAGACGAGGAAGGCAACTTTGGCAATGGCACCAAATGAACCATCTTAGAAAAACGGTCACACACCACCCAGATAACAGACATCCTCTGAGAGACAGGAAGATCAGAAATAAAGTCCATCGAGATGTGCGTCCAAGGCCTCTTCGGAATAGGCAAGGGCAACAACAACCCGCTAGCCCTAGAACAACAAGGCTTGGCCCGAGCACACACATCACAAGACTGCACAAAAACACCCACATCACGAGACAGAGATGGCCACCAGAAGGATCTAGCCACCAAATCCCTGGTACCAAAAATTCCAGGATGACCCGCCAGCGTAGAAGAATGAACCTCCGAGATGACTCTACTGGTCCAATCATCAGGAACAAACAGTCTACCAGGTGGACAGCGATCAGGTCTATCCGCCTGAAACTCTTGCAAAGCACGTCGCAGATCTGGGGAAATAGCGGATAATATCACCCCATCCTTAAGGATACCCGTAGGTTCCGAATCACCAGGGGAATCAGGCTCAAAACTCCTAGAAAGGGCATCCGCCTTCACATTCTTAGAACCTGGTAGATATGAGACCACAAAATTAAACCGAGAGAAAAACAACGACCAGCGCGCCTGTCTAGGATTCAGGCGCCTGGCAGACTCAAGATAAATCAGATTCTTGTGATCAGTCAAAACCACCACCTGATGTCTAGCACCCTCAAGCCAATGACGCCACTCCTCAAATGCCCACTTCATGGCCAAAAGCTCCCGATTACCGACATCATAATTTCTTTCGGCGGCAGAAAATTTTCGAGAAAAGAACGCACAAGGTCTCATCACTGAGCAATCGGAACTTTTCTGCGACAAAACCGCCCCCGCTCCGATCTCGGAAGCATCGACCTCAACCTGAAAGGGGAGAGAGACATCGGGCTGGCGCAACACAGGGGCAGACGAAAAGCGGCGCTTAAGTTCCCGAAAGGCCTCCACAGCGGCAGTGGACCAATTGGCAACATCAGCACCCTTCTTAGTCAAATCCGTAAGAGGCTTAGCAACACCAGAAAAACCAGTTATAAATCGACGATAAAAATTAGCAAAGCCCAAGAACTTCTGAAGACCCTTTAGAGAAGTAGGCTGCGTCCAGTCACAAATAGCCCGAACCTTGACAGGGTCCATCTCAACAGAAGGGGAAAAAATGTACCCCAAAAAGGAAATCTTTTGAACCCCAAAAACACACTTAGAACCCTTTACACACAGAGAATTCTCCCGCAAGACCTGAAAAACCCTCCTGACCTGCTGAACATGAGACTCTCAGTCCTCAGAAAAAATCAAAATATCGTCCAAATACACAATCATAAATTTATCCAGATATTCACGGAAAATATCATGCATAAAGGACTGAAAAACTGAAGGCGCATTAGAAAGGCCGAAAGGCATTACTAAATACTCAAAGTGGCCCTCAGGCGTATTAAATGCGGTTTTCCACTCATCCCCTTGCTTAATTCGCACCAAATTATACGCCCCACGGAGATCAATCTTGGAGAACCACTTAGCCCCCCTTATGCGAGCAAACAAATCAGTAAGCAGCGGCAACGGATACTGATATTTGACAGTAATTTTATTCAGGAGTCGATAATCAATACAAGGCCTCAGCGAGCCATCCTTTTTAGAGACAAAGAAAAACCCAGCTCCTAAAGGTGATGAAGAAGGACGAATATGTCCCTTTTCCAGGGACTCCTTAACATATTCTCGCATGGCAGCATGCTCAGGTACAGATAGGTTAAACAAACGACCCTTTGGAAATTTACTGCCTGGAATCAGATCTATGGCGCAATCACACTCTCTGTGGGGAGGGAGAGAACCAATTTTAGGCTCTTCAAAAATATCCCCAAAATCCGACAAAAATGCAGGAATCTCAGAGGGAATAGATGACGAGATAGGAACCAAAGGTATGTCCCCATGAGCCCCCCGACATCCCCAGCTTAACAGACAGTTTTCCAGTCCAGTACTGGGTTATGAGATTGTAACCATGGTAATCCAAGCACTAAAACATCATGTAAATTATACAACACGAGGAAGCGAATCATCTCCTGATGGTCTTGAGTCATACGCATAGTCACTTGCGTCCAGAACTGTGGTCTATTACAAGCCAGAGGTGTAGAATCAATACCCTTCAGAGGTATAGGAACTTCCAGAGGCTCCAAATCAAACCCACAGCGCCTGGCGAAGGACCAATCCATGAGACTCAGAGCGGCGCCAGAGTCCACATAGGCATCCACGGTAATAACTGATAATGAACAAATCAGAGTTACAGACAGAAGAAATTTAGACTGTAAAGTGCCAATAGAAACAGACTTGTCAACCTTCCTAGTACGTTTAGAGCATGCTGATATAACATGCGCGGAATCACCACAGTAGAAGCACAAGCCATTTTTGCGCCCATAATTCTGCCGCTCGCTTCTTGACAGAATTCTGTCACATTGCATTTTCTCTGGCGTCCCTTCAGAAGATACCGCCAAATGGTGCACGGGTTTGCGCTCCCGCAAACGCCGATCAATCTGAATCGCCATTGTCATGGACTCATTCAGACCTGTGGGCGTAGGAAACCCCACCATGACATCCTTAATGGCATCAGAAAGGCCCTCTCTGAAATTTGCCACTAGGGCACACTCATTCCACTGAGTAAGCACAGACCATTTACGAAATTTTTGGCAGTATATCTCAGCTTCATCTTGCCCTTGAGACAGGGCTATTAAAGCTTTTTCAGCTTGAATCTCCAAATTAGGTTCCTCATACAGCAACCCTAAAGCCAGAAAAAACGCATCCACATTGAGCAACGCAGGATCCCCTGGTGTCAATGAAAATGCCCAATTTTGAGGGTCACCTCGCAGCAAAGAAATCACAATCTTAACCTGCTGAACAGGATCTCCAGAGGAGTGAGGTCTGAGAGAAAGGAATAATTTACAATTACATTTGAAATTCAGAAACCGAGATCTATCTCCGGAAAATACCTCTGGTGTAGGAATCTTAGGTTCAGAAATAGGAGTACGTATAACATAATCTTGTAAATTCTGAACCTTCGTAGCAAGATTATTTAAACCTGCAGCCAAACTCTGGACATCCATGTTAAACAGCTAAGGTCAGAGCCATTCAAGGGTTAAGAGGAGGTAAGAAGCAGCTAGACAGCAATTAAGGGCTAGGCAGCAAAACTCTGAGGGAAAGAAAAAAAAAAAATTTCCTTCAACACTTTTTTCTCCAGCTTCAGCCCAAACAATTAACACTTTGTTGGCCGGTCATACGGTCATGATTCCCCAATGGCATGGGAACATCAGAAACACAAAAATAACAGACTAGCTCTCGGGTGATGGAAACTCAAGCTGACCGTGACCTAAATCTACCACACAACTAACAGTAGCCAGGAAGCATTCCTACAGCTGCCTAGATGCCATGCGCCAGCCGGAGAACTAACTACGCCTGGAAGAGGAAGGAACAGACCTGGCTTACCTCTAGAGAAATCCCCAAAGATGATAGTAGCCTCCACGTATATTGACGGTGAGTACAGAGGAAAAGACATACACAGTATGAAGGTAGATTTAGCAAAGCGAGGTCCACTTACTAGATAGAGGAAGGATACAAAAGAGGACTTCACGGTCAGCTGAAAAACCCTTTCAAAAACCCATCCTGAAATTACTTTAAGACTCCTGTGTCAACTCATGACACAGGAGTGGCAATTTCAGTCCACAAGAGCTTCCAGTAACAGGAAATGACAAAACTGTAAACTGTACAAGAAAAACAAAACAATAAGGACAAGAGTCCACTTAGCTGATCAGCAGACTAGTAGCAGGAACATGCAACTGAAAGACTCAGGTTACAATGATGACCGGCAAGGAAGTGACTGGAGAGCAAGGCTAAATAGGGAACTCCCAAAACTGATGGAAGCAGGTGAGCTGAGGCAGAAAAGCACACACAAGTCTCCAGTACCACCAGCCACCACCAGGGGAGCCAAAAAGCGGATCACAACATACCTCCAGGGGAGCTGGTAAGTCTCCTCCAGCGCAGGCACAGCTTTGTGTTTTTATGTCCAGCCGTAACTGAGGATTGGCTGGCCTGGTTGGCAGTTGTGGATAAGGGGGCGGATCTCCTGAGCACAGCGATAGCATTCATTGGAGCGGCACAGCTCAGTACCTTCATGTCCAGGCGTGACTAAGTGGATTGGTTGGCCTGATTGGTGGATGTGGATATGGGGGCGGATCTCCTGATCGCAGCGTTCACATTCATTGGAGTGGCACACATGTGTTAGCCGCTTCCAATAGGTGAACAGGTTTTTTTTCCAAGTATCGGACTTAGGGTCAGGTTAAGTTAATATGAACAAATCAATGTACGTCTGACAGACTGTTCTATAGGTCAATGCGTGCCTGACCCAGATGCTGGCGGGCATTGATTAATACAATAAGTGCACTTATTTTCTATATATACCCGACAGGACTATCAGTCCAAACACTTCCCCTGATTAAGCTACCGTGAGTAGCGACATGCGTAGGGAGACAGCGGGCTCCAGCCTTCCTAGTGAGTATACACTATGTAATCATGTTTTGTATTGTGGGCAGTGCATGTATCAGGTGTTCAGGTAGGGAAGCCCTTATCAGTATATGTATAGACACAGGCTGCATAAAAGTACAAGTCTTTCTAACCTGGTATGGTAACTGACAGAGTTTACATGAAAATTAGCCATTTGGGTCTTAGGTGGATTAATCCCATTCATTTATTGTAGTACAGGATTAACAGGGTCTATGAGCAAAGACCTAGTGGGATTCCATGGTGGACCATTTATTTACTACTGCAGATATACCTGTTTTTCTTTTAATATTACAGGTAAATTATCAGGGGGACTCGACACCGATACCTGATACGGATGCACGTGCATTACTCATATTGTATTAACTGTATGATACTCACTGGGTGGGTCCTAGGGATTATTTTTCCTGTGA